>NC_090248.1:32905466-32915466 GCF_037325665.1 Littorina saxatilis
GGAGGAAAGGTGATACCACTATAAGCTTGTTGTTGACTCTAAACATGCTCATTATACATTGTATAGATTGTTGATTAAAAAAAAACCTGTTTAAAGCAAAGGTGACACAAAAGACTGACTCCAATTTATCCCCCCCCCCCCAAAAAAAAAAAAAAAAATAACCACCGAAACTTTTACCTCCATTTCGGCTCATTTACTCAAAATTCTCTGAGCAGCATTCGTGCAGTTACAGAATATTTGTGCGCATGTTATGGTTGTTAACGCAGCTCTCCGACGTCAGTTACGGACTGATCGCAGAATTTATAAAGCTCAGTCTGCATAGATTTTTAAAGCTGGTGAAGGAAACAAAGATGTTGGATTGCAAAAAAAGAAAAGTGAATTTAAAACCCCTTCTGCTCATTTAATTTATTGAGACTTAATTGTTTGATGCTTCCACTGGTTTGACTCCTTTTAGTGTTCGCCTTTTGCTTTGAGCAATAATACTATCCAAAGTAAAAAGAAGTGTGTGCCTAATTGAAGATTAAACAAAGTTTAAAAGTACTTTTTTAAGGTTGTAAACCGTTGTCCGATAACATTCTGGATGTCCGCTGTGGATGTACAAAAATTAATTCTGCGCTGGAAAAGTTTTTTTTCTGTTTTGAGTACCATATATTGTATCATAAATAGAAGCCTCTCTGTCATTTACCCCTTCCCCAACACACACGCACTCAGACACACAGACACACATACGCACGCACGCACGCACGTACGCACACACGCACGCACGCACACACACACACACACACACACCACACCACACATCCTTTTGTGCTGAAATGACCGCTGGAGTATGAATGGGTCTTTATAAACTGAATCCTAATTGACCCTTTTGTCATGGAATGACAATTATTCACAGCTGACAAGACAATAAACTCCGAGAAACTTTTTCATAATACTCTTACTTTTTTTCTCCCCACCCAAAATATGCCTCTCTACCCGTGGGAACGTTACAACTAAAAACACTGACGGAGCAAATTAAGGCTATTCTAATCAGCCCTAGAAAATGTGGCCAACATAATGACAGCCACACACAGCTCTCAGAATGAGTGCTTTCCCGGCTGTAACAAAACGTCTACAGCCCTCAGAACGTCGCTAGAACTTTGATTCTCTGTGATTCTCTGTAAACTACAAAACGCCGTATTTGCCAAGCGCCATCTACGATAACACACCCCTTCCCAACCTCTCGCTAACCGATGGTCATCAAAAACCAACCTCACGGTGGTGGAACCGCCATGAATTGTCCGTGCTGAACGAGGGTGTTGTGGCATCGATCGCCCACCATACAAAGTGTCTTGTCCTTGCGATCCGCCCTCGGCGCCCGGCGCGTCAGGTTGTAGCCAATTGTTAATGAGATTGACATTTCTCAAGCCAATCGAAACTCGAGAGTTCTCACGCACTGCCCAGTTAGACTGAGCGGGGATAATACGAGGGGAAGTTCTAAAGAATCCTTTTGTCTGCTGTTCTCTTCACAAGAGTTTTGTCTCTTCCCTCACACTTCATTCCCGTGAAATAAAGCTGCATTTCTTTTTGCTTTGGCAGGGATTTCTGCTGTTGTCTCTCCCTCTCGAGTCAGTAAACGGAACTGAAGTTGGTCCTTTCATTATTACACTGTGTCTTAGAGGCATAAAACGGGGGTCTGAGGTCTGGGTTGAAAGCTGTTCAAACTATACGTCAACCTATTCGAAACAGATTGAAAGATCGTCACAAAACTATGGAATACTGTTTAAAAACAACGGGGCTTGTGTGACGACAGAATTGTTATATCCCACAGAAACCTTGGAAAGGGAACTCCTTTCGTCATTTATTCTTTCATTTTTCTTTTAGCACTGTAGAACTTTAATACAGGTCTCGCCCCCTAATGGAGTTTGCCTTGTGATCGTGTATTGTTAACTAGATGAATACCCGCTTCGCCGGGTACGGCTTCGCCGGGAAGAAGTAGAGCCGAATACCCGGCTTTGCCGGGGACCCGGCTTTGCACCGTACGAAGGAAGGGAGATAAACGCGCAAAACACTGGAGAAGATAAGGAAGAGTTACTGGGAATGGATGTACAGAAAAACCAAAATCGGTTCAGCGCTGCGCGCTGAGAGCCCGCACGTATTCAAAATTTTCCACGATTGTGTCCATGGTCTACCTGAAAATGCCCACCAAATTTGAAGCAGATCCATCGAGAACTTTGGCCGTGAATCGTGAACACACAGACAGACAGACAGACACACACAAGCCGTATATAGATATAGATTAAGATTTTTGGTTAGTGCGGTGATTGCTACGCAAATACAGAGCATAGGTGTTTGATGCCAACGTGAACAGTTGCTCTGTGGAAAGAAAGAGGTGCAGGAAGGCAGAAGAGATGTTGAACAGAAGAACATAAATAAAGGGTTAAAAAAGAGGGAAAAGTGGAAAAAAAAGGAGGAGGAGGAGGAGGAAGAGGAGGGGGAGTAAGAAGAGGAGGAGGAGGAAGAGGAGAGCATACATTAATTAATAAACAACAAAGGACAAAAGGAAACGTAGAAAAAAAGGAACACCGTAAAATAATTCTTCTGGTTTCTGCAACGACATGGTAGAACCGAAACAACGAAAAAAATGATCACAGTAAATTAAAATTTACAAGCAAATCTACACAAACTAGATGTGAGACGTTTATTGATATACTGAGTTAAAACAGGCATTGTTGCATTATGCTGTTGCTAATGTTTTTGTTGTTATTGTTTGTTTGTTTGTTTGTGTGTGTGTGTGTGTGTGTGTGTGTGTGTGTGTGTGTGTGTGTGTGTGTGTGTGTGTGTGTGTGTGTGAGTGCGTGTGTACCCATGTTTCCACAGGTTTGGTTGCCTAAATCACCATAAGGCAACCATCCACACGTGGATGGCAATTTAAACTCTGGATGGCAACCTAATTGTGTGGATGGTCGCTTCATTTAACACCGTTAAATTGACTTTTTTGACGGAAAGAATGTCATAACAATGTTCAAAATGACATTCTTTCCGTCCTCTATAGGCGACGAAATAGGTCAAATTTTGTGCATTTTTTAGTGCAAAATTCTTCGATGCCGGAGCGAGTACTGCACCCAGTGCTGTTGTAGTGCAAGTGCACTAGAAAGGCACTGCACCCAGTGCCGCCTCTTAGGTAACCATCCACACATATAGGTGCGTGTGTGTGTGTGTGTAAATATGTGTATGCGCGCGAGCGTTTGTACGCGCTTGCATATTTTATGTGTATTCATGTGTGCTTGTACTCGCATTGGTGTACCCCCTTTATAGTGCATTTATAATAATGTTTTATTTCATCTTCACGCAAACTTTTCCACCTTAAACGAAACCGCAAATTTCTGTTTGGAAACCTCAACAAATATTAACACATGACTGAGCAATTACACACATGCTATGTGCCGCATTTGACAAGTTATTTAATTTATTGTTGTCACCCCTCTTCAGACATAGGAAACATTCCCACGAATTGTAAAATCCTCACTTGTAAAAATTGAACTTGTCTATGCAATCTTTCAAGTATCCTGTTAAAAGGAATACTGCCTTGGTTTTTAAAGAAAAGGAGGGGGAGGGGGGGGGGGGGGGAGGGAGAAGACCATGATTAATAATTAAAAGTTTTCATCCCTCCCGAGACCCGAAGTTGCAGAAAATTAGTTGGTTGCTTTCTCCAAACGACTCAATTCAAAATAAATGGTATTCAATTGCTGAGCGCATGGAAACGTCGGGAAAACTCGGGATGAGTACGTTAAATCAATTGGTATGCTGTTGGGCAACTGATTTAGCTTAAGCTTTTCCGTTCTTCGTACGTGTGTGTGTGTGTGTGTGTGTGTGTGTGTGTGTGTGTGTGTGTGTGTGTGTGTGTGTGTGTGTGTGTGTGTGTATGTATGTATGTGTGTGTGTGTGTGTTTTGTGTGTGTGTGTGTGTGTGTGTGTGCGTGTGTGCGTGTGTGCATGTGTGTGTGTGCGTGTGTGTATCCGTTTCTGTGTGTCAATGTATGCATGTGTGTATCTGTGCCTGCCTGTGTGTGTATGTGCGTGGGGAGAGGGGGGGGGGGGGGGCTATGTGTGCCTTAGTGTGTGCATACGTGCGCGCGAGTGCGTGTAGGAATATCATAGCGTTGTCAAAGTATGTTAATCGTATTATCCCTCCAGTACTAAAGGGAAGCTTTAAGGCGATGGAGAAACCATATCTCGCCATCCGACAGTGCAAAGGATTCTTTATGTAAATTTAATGAGCAAAGCGTTTTATAAAATAAACGAGAGGAAAGTAAATGGTTACAATAAGGGCCTGTGTACACTATGGACGAAAGAAAGAGGGACAGGAGCAAGGCTCAGATATCAGGTTCGCCTTGCCCTGTCAATTCGGTCCACCCCTTCTGTCCATTCCAACCCGACCCCTCCCCCCTCTCTCTTTAATGTAAGCCCTTGACTTCAGAGGTTGGTGAACACGCAGGGTGGTCCCGTGTAGCAGATAGGGACAACAGATTGGTGTAATCGAGAAATAAACTTTCACGTTAGAAATAACCATGGTATATGTGTCTTAATTAGGATATAATGAATATATACACTGTCTATTCATTTTGACGCTTGGACACTACGAATTGCTTCTTCCAGGAAGCTGTTTCGACACACATCCTTTGACACCCGTGGTGAAATCAAAACTGATTGATCTATAATGTAATTGCTACAAAACTTAGGCATTTTGGTTTACGGTTATGTTTTTCACGCAAAGGGTTCTAGAATAGAAATCCCACAGATTCAGGTTTGAAACCTGCAACACTCTAAAACGGTTCTCAAATCGTTATACCCACTTTAAGTAACAACTTCCTGTGAAAAAAAAGAGCTTCTTCTTTCTCAACAAGGAAAACAGCAATGTTTGACTTCAGAATGCAAATATAGTTTGAGAAAAGTGCAACACCTCTCCCAGACGCCGCGTGGTGAAATCAAAATTACTCTATTTTTGATTGCTACAGAACAGAACGGAGACTTTGTTTTTCACGCACAGGATTCTAGAATAGAAATTCCACAGACTCAGTGTTGAAACTTTAACACGCTATACCCCCTTTAAGTAACAACTTCCTGTGAAAAAAAGCTTCTCCTTTCTCAACAAGGAAAACAGCAATGTTTGACTTCAGGCGAATGCAAATATAGTTTGAGAAAAGTGCAACACTTCTCCCAGACGCCGTGCACACGCACAGGTTGTGAAACGGAGCTACAGTTGTGGCTACACGGGGAGTTAGATTATTTGTGTAAATGACGATGAATAGGCGTTGTGAGGCCTTTTTCAACCACTTTTCACACTTTGGTGCGAGTCTCGCCTAGATGTTCATTGCGCGGTGGCCTCCCTTCATTTTTAAGAAGGCAATTAGCTCCCTTGCGATTCCGAAGGATAGAACATCATAAGACAGACAGACAGACAGACAGTCAGAGAGAGAGACAGACAAACGCACGCGCACACATAGGCCTATACTCACCCACACACACACGCACGCAAGAACACAAAATGCTGTACATGCTTTTATCCTACATACGTGAGAGAGACACTCGTGAGATAATAATCGTTCAAATCACACGTGTGTATATCATGTAAATGAGGTCATGTCAAGCAAGTCTGGCAGGGACCTGTCACCGAGACAAACGTCATTGTAGAAAATGAAATTGAGCTCGCTAATTACCTTCGATGAATTTTTAGAACTAACACGTCACGCCACACTTTCAGAGTGACGTTTCTTTACTTTGACGTAATAGATTGCACGAGGCTTTAGAAGAGATCGAGGTTCCAAAACAAGCGTCTTCAAGTTAGCTGCCTCGACTGCAGGACATTTTCAGTAAAATACATTTAAGTACAGTATGTATAGGATAAACAGAATACTACATGGCTTGCTGTGTCGTACCAGATTTACACTCGTTGCTTTTTCAAATAGTGAACAGGTCACTTTCGCTCGCAGTTCAATATTTAAAAAAACCCACGTGTAAATCTTCCTGGGAATTTAAAATGTGAAAATGTGATTAAATTTTAAATTTGAACTGTTACACTTCTCTCATATTTTGTGATAGCAGCATTCCTCTCTTTATTGTTCTTGTATTTTTTGTATTTTTGTATTTTTGTTTCATGTACCCCCATGGGGTTTCTTGAAATAAAATTTGACTTGACTTGACTTGACTTGACTTGACTTGTACTTAATCCACAGTATTAATCGTTGTTCTATTCTGTTTAATTGTTTGTCAGTGCCATCCTTTTACAACCTCTTTCCTCAGCGAACAGACGTATGCACCTCTCCATTCATTCGTTGTCTTCACAAAACCCTGGCATCTTGATTGCATAAAAATTGACACGCCGCCGCGCGCAATAACATAAGTCTACATAGAAACTAACAAATATGCGGGAAGAAAGCAAAACACAACAGCAGCAACAAAGAAAGACAGAAGGCTGAGGAAAGCAAGACAAAAAGAAAGAAAGAAAGAAAGAAAGAAAGACAGAAAGAAAGAAAGACAGAAAGAAAGACAGAAAGAAAGAAAGACAAAAAGCAAGACAAAAAGAAAGAAAGAAAGAAATAAAGACAGAAAGAAAGAAAGACAGAAAGAAAGACAGAAAGAAAGTACAAACCTTACCACATTAAACCAAACCCAATAAACGAGTATAATTTGACCCCCCCCCCAAAAAAAAAAAAAAAAAAAAAAAAACGTGTTGAAAAAAAAATATAAGCCTATCCATTTCAAATGTATGTATGCAAGGCACCCTTATAAGCTTTCACACTGTCGCTTCTTCTGTTCTGCGCCCTATACTTTCCAATCTTGCTCCATCACATTTCCGTTATCCTCCCTCCCCGACACCCCCCCCCCACCCCCCGCCCACCATACATCCCCGACTACCGCCCATCCCCCTCTTCAACACCCTATCGCCTTTTCGCCGTCTTCGACACCTTTCCCCATTCAGACTCAAGGAGACTAGCAACTTCTCCTCTGTGTGTTTCTCCAGTAACGAGCAAAAACAAATTCACTCCGCGAAAGCGAGATATTTTCTACACAAGCAAGAGGGAAAGTTGAGAGCTACAATTACCCCCAAAGGCGCAACGAAATTTGGACAAGGGAAAAGATCAGTTCAAACCATAACCTGAATCTAAACCTTTTTTGTTATGACATAATCGGTATGACTGCTGTCAGTTAATTGATTCTGCAAAACAAGGGCTAGTCAAAGTGCATGTCCGCCTGAAAGAGGCATGTTTTGTAAGCTGATCGAAATAGGATAGGTTAGAAGGCGATCACATCGCTTGTAAGTAGGTTACAAAAACAATTCAATAAAAACCTAACTTTTCTTATCACAGCTCGACAAACAATGCTAAGCAGAGACACACAAAACAATTGTAACCGTGTGCCGAAACACTACGATCACCTCGGGAAGCGAAGTGCAATCAAACAGGATTGAAAATGTTAGGGCTAATTTCTTAGCCCTATAAAAACTGTTATGCAAACCCGAAGGTTTCCATGAACATACAGACAATCGGAAACCACCAGACCCCATCACAAACAGAATTCTACAATCCACTGGTGTTGACTTTTAAAGGCCAACAACTCGGGTGCAGAGTCTGCTGTGAAAGTAGCGGTAGCCTCCCCTGTCACACAATCAACTGAGAATTCTTATTAGCATTGTATTATAAAACCATGCTGGGAAGAGTTCAAATTTTATTGCTTTTGTTTTGTAACCTACCTACTCGCAGTCGTCTGTCATTGACCTTTATTCATTGTCAATACTTTATTGTTTCTGTTTCAGTAATGAGGTTAAAGAGCTACTATATAAGAAAAAAAAGGCCCTCAGATCACTTCTAAAGTTATATCATAGGATTCTGCGTTACAAATAATGCGACTGTCTTCACTTTGCAATTTTAAGTAACTGTATTGAAAATTTAATTTAATTTCGTAAAAGAGGCATATAAAGAGCACTCTTTTTAGGGTTGTGTTGCGTTACTTCCCTTGATGCAAGATGGTGTTTGTGTACATGTTGCTGTCACTAGGACCGCCGCGTCATAGAGGGCACTGTCCGTTTTGCTGCAAGACTGGGTCTCTTGATTATTTTTGTTTCCAGAATAGAAGAGAATCAGCGTCTAGAAACTCATTCACTCACTTTGATAACATTAATTACCGTACTTGTGCGTATTAGAGCAAATCGTGCGTATGCTAAATTAAGGTACAGTTGATTGCCCATATTCTTCAAATTAGTCAAATTCGCCAGAAACTTCTCCAAAACGAACAGATCAATAGTATCACTTTAAGGTTCAGCTTGAGAGATTCGATATCAAACTCAACGAAGAGCAAGCGGAGGAAAACGCCAGTGTTACAAGACCACCTTGTGCTAGGACAGCAAACAAGGGCGGAGAAGCAGCGGCTGTCCTCTCTTCTCCCCTTACTCAGCGCACCTTTGAAGAAGACGGGACAATTTCGCCGCGGAAGGTCAGCAGCATCAAAATACAGATGTTTTGTGTTAATGCATCGCACGCATTTATGTACCTCAGCCTGAAACGGATATATACAGTGTGCTTTTTTCGGATTGTTTTTGTCTTTATTTTGCATCATCTCTTGTTCATGGTCTCGGGCCAACACTGCAGTCATACTGCATACTGATTTTCTCACCGTTGTTCTGCAGCGCAGCCAAGTTCCCAGACGATTTAGAGGACGAACAGTATTTTGATAGCCGCCAGTGTTGGCTGTCCTGACAAGATCTTCTTGGATAAAAGTGACAGCGTTCAAGAGATACAACAAAACAAAATAAAACTAAAAACCGGGCAAAATTGTAGTTTAAAAGACAATGACAGAAATACGAGTACAGCTAATGCAGGAATATCTTTAACTGTGCTAGATACTGATGATCTAAGACCAGGTCAGAAATATACAATGCGCAAATTAGTAAGACAGATCATAAACAAATGGAACCATTTGCATTTTGCAAAAGAGTGGACGTCACAGTGTTAACGTTTTCGTTTCCGAAAGCCGGCAAAGTTAACGTACTGATGTCGATCCGACAAAACCTGTCTAACGTAGTGCTTTGTATCTGTATGGTAAAGTAGTTACATCAAGTTTCAGGTTTTTTAATTTTACAATAAATATTCTCAGGTCTTCTTTCAAAGTGCTGTCCTTTGGCAAATCAGGTTATTTTTATTGAATGAATATTCTAAAACATGTTAATGTCTCTTTTGCGTCTTCAAGTGAAAACTGAAAGGATCTATGACATATAGGGCAGCTGCAGAGTTCACCGACAATAACACAGAATAGGTCAGGCGGCAAGGGACGTAACCCGTGCAGAAGGCCCTGCCTGTAACCTTCAGTCAGGCGTCTGAGCCGAGCCGCCGAGGTGTGAAGTCAGGCCAGACAAGTGCCAGAGTTCTCCAAGAAGTGCCAACATCACCTAACCCTCGCCCGCCAGGTCCTCGCTCCCCAAAACACGTGATCGCCCCCAGAGACAGCCAATCAACGCTTGAAAAATCTCGCGCATGCGTACTGGGAACCGGAAAGCGAAGACGGTCGTCTACGGAGTGTTAACCGCAGAATTAAGTCTCGCGACGGAAGCGCTAAGCTCGTTGGGTCCGCGCGGGCCTTTATGCAAGCGCCTTACGTCATTAGAGCCAGACGTTTAAACCCCCTTCACGCTTCACTAGCCTCCGGGGGGTTAGCAGACGATGGGTGCTAATCTGATTCTTAGGCAGAGTGATAAGTTCCGATTCCTGGGAGCCTGCGAGTCGCGTAATATTCTCTGACACTGAAGACACGGGTGTTTGTGCTCTTGGCGAGTTCTCTGAGGGGATGATGAATTTTTACAGCCGTTTCTAGAGAGGCGGGCGGCGTTAATGGAATTTTTGGTATTAGGCGGGTTAACGTTATTGTAGCTGGGGCTGAGGGAGAGGTCTTGGCTGTCAGGAGGAGATCGATACGACAGAAGGTTTAACGGTCTGTGAATGGCGAGAGACGATTTGTTCCCCATGGC
>NC_090248.1:32917966-32960466 GCF_037325665.1 Littorina saxatilis
GATTGCAAATATTTAGGACAGTCGTCATTTAGAGAGAGAGAGAGAGAGGGGTAAGTGCAAAATGGTTCAGAATAAGCTATAATAGCGAAGCGCGCAATAACCATTGGAGCCGAAGAGAGAGAGAGAGATAGAGAGAGAGAGAGATAGAGATTGAGAGAGAGAGAGGAGGGGTGGAGAGAGAGAGAGAGAGAGGGAGAGAGAGAGAGAGAGAGAGAGGGAGAGAGAGAGAGATTGAGAGACAGAGAGAGGAGGGGTGGAGAGAGAGTGAGAGAGAGAGACAGAGAGATTGAGAGAGAGAGAGAGGAGGGGTGGAGAGAGAGAGAGAGAGACAGAGAGAGAGAGGGAGAGAGAGAGAGAGAGAGAGAGAGAGAGAGAGAGAGAGAGAGAGAGAGAGATGTTATCGATGTCTGAAAGCAGTGATAGGAATCGGTTAAGTAGCGGCAAAAGGAAAACACCCGAGGCGCTAGTGGAGGAAAGCCAATCACGGGCTATTTCAGGCAGGAAGGAAACCAAGTGATTCTACGAAGGAACCATTCATTTTCCATATTATATTCTAAATAATGGGACAAGAATGCTAGAAAATGACAATTGCTGCGAAAGTCAAAATTAAGACAGGTGACACCGTCATACCTGAGAAAAACCACAGAGAAAGTAGCTGAAAAAGATTTAACTGTTTCTAGAGCAACTTCACATAATTAAAACACCTATTTATCATTTATTTTTCTGTTACCGTGCCGCCTTTTGCTCTTTCTGACTATCTCCCTATCTTACTCCTTTCTCCCTCTCTATCGCTTAAAATTAACTTAAACTAAACTTGCATGTCTTTTTACAACTCCGTATATTCGGGAGTGTATAGTCGGCTTGTTTCATCGTATCATTTGTTTTTGTTACACTGGGCGAAAAGTGGCGTTTTGTATCTTACAAAACTACTCAAAATCCCAACAAAACTTCAAGTTTCAATGGGTTTATCACATTTTGGTGTTCACGACAACGCCAGATTTTGATTGGATTTTGTTGAAGTTATCGCAGCGAAATTGCCTGGAATTTCAGCGCGTTTTGCGACGGTCAAAACATCATGTTAAACCATGTTACAGCATGTCTGTAACATGCAAAAATTCCAAGTTTTGATGGCATTAAAGCTTTGGTTTAACGCCAAGTAACATCATGTTATCGTAGACTTAACTTGCAAAACTGCTTGTTTTGGTGGTGTTACAGCTTGCTTGTAATGTGATTAACATCATGTTATCGTAGACTTAACTTGCAAAACTGCTTGTTTTGGTGGTGTTACAGCTTGCTTGTAATGTGATTAACATCATGTTATCGTAGACTTAACTTGCAAAACTGCTTGTTTTGGTGGTGTTACAGCTTGCTTGTAATGTGATTAACATCATGTTATTGCTGGTATAACATGCAAAACCCCATGTTATGTTGGTGTTAAAGCTTGCTCAAATGCCTATTAACTCCATGTTATGTTGGTGTTAAAGCTTGCTCAAATGCCTATTAACACCATTTTAGTTGGTGTAAGGCTTGATTATTAATTTAAAAAAACACCATGTTATGACGTTCACATAATTGTTTTCCACTGGATGGAATTTTGTGGAAAAGAAAGCATGTTGTTTGGGAATTGTGTGCGGGTTTCATGCTTGGATATTGCACTATGCTGACTTGTCACAGGTCAATTTACATTTAACAATATTAGTTTTCAAATGCATCATCCTTCACACATTATGTAAACATCTTTAACATTAACACTTTGGTTGTAAAATGATTGCACTTTATTCAAACAGGAAAAAAACAAAAATGCTGATTCACAATGTACAATAGCAAAGGACTATTTTGAGTGGAGACAGTGTTCATCCACACTATAGATGCCCTGTGAAAACATTGGCCATAGATATATGTGAATTACTTCCCTTGGGTATGAACATTTATGAATGATTAAATGGGTGAAAGAAGGCCACACAAAATGAAAATCAGTAAATAACAAAATCACTTCCCTTGTGAGTAAGAACAGTCATACCATGTTCCAACTTTTTGCTAAAAATTCGCCCACAATGTGACCTTCAAAGTTAACAAGAAGAGCAAACGCTCGATCGAGTCACTTTCGCAGTTCTGAATATTATATGAGGCATCAGATGGACAGGAAGAAATTGCTATTCACAACACAATGCATACCTGAAGCATACCTGTGACCTTGAAAAAGGTCAAAGGTCACCAAAGCAGACGTCAAAGTGTAGAGGTCACTGGGAGTCACGTTCACATAAAATTTGAGCCCGGTCACTTTTATAGTTTCCGAGAAAAGCCCAACGTTAAGTTGTGTGTTGCCGAACAGAAAAGGCTAGTTATCTCCCTTGTTTTTCTGATAACGTTCGTAAAAGGCTACAGATGTAAATACTTTGATGTAAAGAATAATCCTACAAAGTTTCAATCACATCCGATGAACTTTGTCAAAGATATAAAATGTCTAATTTTTCCTTTGACGCTGACCTGTGACCTTGAAAAAGGTAAAAGGTCAACGAAACCATCGTTAAAGTGTAGAGGTCATTGGAGGTCACGACTAAACAAAATATGAGCCCGATCGCTTTGATAGTTTCCGAGAAAAGTCCAACGTTAAGGTGGTGTCTACGGACGGCCGGCCGGACGGCCGGCCGGACAGACTAACACTGACCGATTACATAGAGTCACTTTTTCTCAAGTGACTCAAAAAGGGGTAACTGAACTTCATGTTTGGATGTCATGGAGTCATGGAGTCCAACATGAAGAAATGTATAAGAACACAAGAATGTATGAATGACAAAGAACAAATGTTTATTTTTGAATGTTTTATGTATGTTATTATTACGGACACAAAAGCTCAGCAATGCAATTTCTCTTTTAGAGATTAATGAAGTTATTGTATTGTATGTCAGTAAATTTTGAAAGCCCTAGATTCATAAACATCTGAAAACTGCTCAACGTCTTTGCATCACGGCACATTAATAAAAGTAAGAGTTAGTAAGACTGGCCTAACTGCTATGGTGAGCCAGTAATAACTCGTTGATGAAGAATTATTTGAATTCTGAATTTCGAACAAACAAATACAGTGTCCTTCCAAACCCCCTTTTCAGGCCTCCAAGAATAAAAAAATAAGCTGGTCTTAAAAAGGAGGAAATCTGCTTAATATGTAGGTAAATGTACAACAGGTTGTGAACAGAAAATCCAAAAATGTAAGGTCTGAAAAGCGGGGAAGTTTGAAAAGGGGGGAAGGGGGGGACATAAAATGTGACGATCATAACAACCATAATTTATCTAACAAAGTTCATTCTGAAATCTTCTTCAGCGTTTGATTATGGAGAGACTAAATCCTCAGTTCAGATGTGGTCTTAACTCCTTGTCTCCCAGGTACACACAGTCACTATGTACATTGCATCTGTTATCATTCGGCACATATCCGCATCCTGCTTAGACTGTTAGCTTCAGTCGCTTCCTGTAACGTTGATCTAACGCCAGGATTCTAGCCTGTTGATACAGTTTCTACAATTCTGAGTGACCTGCTGCAGCACAGCTGGTCTCGGCTTAAAAAATCTTGGTCAACATAGATGGGGTACAAAGTGTTAAAATAAAGCGTCCTTCCAAAGTTGATGACAGGTCCCCAGAGTATTCACAAAATTATATGGTACTGGAACTGGAAGCCTTGCACGGCGACGAAAAAGATGTCCACGCCTACATGAAGAAGCATCCTTCACGGCTTCAGCGGAAACAGTCGGCTGGGGATGAGGACAGCACCTATGTAAAAAATATAGACAAGAACAAAAATATATGTCAATGGGAAAACAAAGAAACAAGTAGAGAAGGACCTCCCCACCTTTACACAGTGAAAATGAAAAACACATGTGAATGTACTTATGTTTTAAATCTCCCCCCCCCCCCCCCCCCCCCAATTAAGACCAATTATCCAAGATATTTTTCAGTCCTCAAAGGAGAATTTCACTGTTCTCACGGAACCCTGTAGAAAACTGAGCTGTGCTAATATATTATATAACTGCAAACATCCCTCAAATTCAATATTGCAAGCCACTATACATTCCTCATAAAGGCACTTCATGCTCACGTGTGAAAACTAACATAAGTTTACAAGTGTGTATCTACTTATAATAATAATAATAATAATAATAACGGGCATTTATAAAGCGCCTTATCAGAAGTTCAAAGCGCGTGACAACAATACGTGTATAAAAAATTCATACAATCACTGTCAGATTCAAACAACACATCATGCACATCTCACATCCCCAGACTCTATGCCAAGGCCAAAAAAAAAAGAAGTCTGTTTACGGTATCCCGACCGACCCTATTTTTTTGCGCGACCCTAGACTTTATTTTGGCATTTGGGAAAAAAAATCAAAATTTTAAAACAAAGTTTGTCAATGTTTTTTGGCAAAATAATTTGATGTTTTTTGGAGAAAAAAAAAAATCCCGACCTACCGACCCTATTTTTTGGGCCGATGTTACCGTAAACAGACTATTTTTTTGTTTGGCCTAAGGAACTATCCGTAATGTTGTTGGAACAAGTGAGTTTTCAAATTGGACTTAAAAGATGAAATCATGTATGGAGAGTGACGTAATAGAAAGGGGAGTGAATTCCATAACTGAGGGCCATGATATGAAAACGTGCGGAAGCCATGAGCCTTGCGTTTAAAGCAACCTTGACGGAGAAGTCGAGCATCAGCAGAAGAATGAAGGGTGCGAGAGGGAGTGTAGAGGGAGACCAGTTACGAAAGATAGGCAGGTGCCGATTCAGAGAATGAGAGATGATCTTGTAGCAGAAGCAGGCAGCTTTATACCTAATACGTTGAGACACAGGAAGCCAGTGAAGTTCTTTCATGAGAGGAGTGCTGCAGAGTGTTGTACTTTTTGCAAGGGTTGGAGAGTGGAGTCAGGGCAGCCTAGGAGAAGGGATTTGCTGTAATCTAATCTACACAGAATGCAGGATGTAACGAGAGTTTTAGTGGCATCAACAGTCAGAAATGTTCTTGTGGAACCTATTCTTCTAGTTCTAATGTAGTACCTGTTTGTAGTGAACTCACCAGCAGGAGTATTGCATACATAATTACGCATTACTGAATTAAAGTAACTATTTTCAAAGCTTCTCGCTTACCTTGGAATAGTGTCAAGCAGCTTATGTTGTGTCTAGATCAGCAATCAGATCTTCACACTCAGCCTGCACTTGCTGAAAACTGGACATGCCTGTATCTCAATCAAGCTGTTGTTGCGGAGACAACGGAACCATGCTCAAGTCAGGTCCAACTGAAATAAAAGCATATTGTTAGCTGATAAATGATTTGATCAAGCAAAACCATGCGGTATTTTTTTAATAAAATATTTTGTATACCCCGCTAATGCAAAAATAATGTACTTATTTACTATTAGCATTAATTTTAGCTGGTCATTCAAACCAGAGCTTGTTCTAGAACTCCACAAGAACAACCATGGCAGTTGGCAATGGCACTGGCAGAATACAGATCAAAACAATATTAGTATTAGCCTCACCAAGGGTTGACTTCCCATCAAAATGAATGACGGACTGAATCAAACTTCAGAGACATTACAATTTTTCACAACGATTTTTTCAGCAAACAGCCATGTTTACCTGTACAAATGTATCAGTGATATCACTATGAGTATGACAGTATGACAGTGTGGTAAGCTTACCGACGATTCGTTCAGTATAGTCTTTCTATGTAAGTAGTGGTCCAGTGAACGATACCTTCCGCCTGTGGTTCGAGACAGAGATTAAGTTGAAACTTAATTCGAGAAGCCAAACACTGACGAATACTTACGTATTTTGAGCAAAACCCACGCACGTCGACCACAAGTTGATGTCTGCTGGAGTGCGTAATCATAACGTAGAGGACAACAGTTTCACTTGGCTGGCTTCGGTTATTCCCTGTATCTGTTCCTTGCTGTTCTCCAAGAGACACCATGGTGCAGCAAGCTGAAGGGTGTCCTGTCGTATTTCCTCGAAGTTGTAGTAGGCAACCAGGAGGTGGGGGGCGACTGACCTGCAGCAGAATTCAAATCAATTAGTCAAGTCACTATGACATATCTTTATTGTTATCGCCACACGACGGGCGCTGTGGCGGGGTGGTAAGACGTCGGCCTCGTAATCGGAAGGTCGAGGGTTCGAATCCCGGCCGCGGCCGCCTGGTGGGTTAAGAGTGGAGATTTTTCCGATCTCCCAGGTCAACTTGTGTGCAGACCTGCTAGTGACTTATCCCCCTTCGTGTGTACAGTAGTCCCTTCCATTTCCGGCCCTTTCGTGGGCGTGAACCTACCCGGAGCGGCCAGCTTTCCCATGACTAATGAGTTTTCCTTCTATAATTGACTCTTAATGGCCGTTAACCTGTCTGACGCGGTCAACGGTCACTGATTTTTGCCCTAAGGTGCCCCTCTTACTTGACAGGAGCGGCCACTTAACGGCCACTTGTCACTTTCGCGGGTGAGCGCCTGTGGTGTGTGTGTGTGTGTGTGTGTGTGTGTGTGTGTGTGTGTGTTGTGTGCACAGACGGCACAGCACGAGCAGACGACATGAATACTTACGCATGCGCAAACTGTAAATACAGACATGCGCATACATGTACATTTACGGCAGTCACTTCCGGATCGATCACAGCTGATGTGAGTTTGAAACACTTGTTTATCTGACACTCAAATACATATATAATAATCCAAACAACACACATAGAAACATACGAAACAATAGCTTAGCCAGGACGATCGAGTTAAACACGCAAATAATTAAGATGTATAAACGAAAGCAAAACTAACAGAGACAATGAATCGGCGGCTCGTGGATGATCGCTTTCTTTTCTTCATGAAAACTTGATCGTGTTTTGGTTTTTTTTTGGAGGAGGAGGGGGCCTGTAATGAACGGCCACCTGATATTTGCGGTCACCTTTGCAATGACTAATGGGTGACCGGATATGGCAGGTACTACTGTACACGCAACCACAAGACCAAGTGCGCACGGAAAAGATCCTGTAATCCATGTCAGAGTTCGGTGGGTTATGGAAACACGAAAATACCCACCATGCTTCCTCCGAAAGCGGCGTGTGGCTGCCTAAATGGCGGGGTAAAAACGGTCATACACGTAAAAACACGAGTGTACATGGGAGTTTCAGCCCACGAACGCAGAAGAAGAAGTTATCGCCACACCAACCCTAAATTTTTCCTACCATACTGTACTATTTGTTATCCGAGAGAGAAAAAATCCATGTTGCAGACTCAACTGGAAAAATTCCCTTCTCCATCATCTAGTGGACAGAGCTCACATGATTTCAAACAAATCTTTTTTTAAAGTCACATACTTTGTGCGACAGTGTTAGTTTACTGTAACTGTAATTTATAAATAGCAAATTAAAAAATATCACTTATCAGATAATCAGCTAAATGCCTGGCAGATGACCCTCATTCAAAGTGAGTCGTGGCTAAACCATGAAACTAGAAAAACAGGTTATAATATATAACTATAAATCTCACACTGACAGCGGACAGAAACTGAGAAAACACCCAGTATACATGTACCGGTACTCACAAAAGAGTTACAAGTAGCATATTATCACTATCAGTATCACTAATAGCATACTATACTGGGCAAATAACAGCAATTTTTACTCACTGGGGGTTTCCTGGCTGGAGTCTTTGGTGTTTCTGTTAGGCGCGTTTGATCGATCTGCGCGATCGCGCTGCGCGTTTGGTGGATCGATCAAACGCGCACACATCGATCGATGTGTGCGCGTTTGATCGATGCAAAGAATACAATACAAGAATCGTTAAAACGCGCAGCTCTTATACTTGCGCATTTGGACGATCTGTCACAAAGTAAGTCCCTACCACACACAAACGTCGCACGCCGGAAGTGAAAAGTTTCAAATACAGGAATGTTCCGAAATATACCCCGACAACGTTTTTGATTACAATTCAGCTATTTTTTCTTTTTTTTTTTATTACTGCTGAGCTCTATTCACATAGGCTCAAGTTAGTTTTATTGCTTCAGTCTCTCTTCATTCGTTTAACTCATACATGATGGAGAGGTTTAGGCACACACTGCGGCAAGTGGAGGCAGATATATGCATCAGCCATGTGTCCCAAATCAATCTTGATGTCAAGCGAAAAGTTCAATACGATTGTGAACCACCTAAGAGACAAACACACACACACACACACACACACACACACACACACACACACACGCACACACACTGCACACATGCACTTACATACACCCAGACACATACACATATACACCCGCGCACATACACACACATGCACAACCTTACACACACAAACACACACACACGGGCGGGGATGTAGCTCAGTCAGTCGGTAGCGCGCTGGATTTGTATCCAGTTGGTCGCTGTCAGCGTGAGTTCGTCCCCACGTTCGGCGAGAGATTTATTTCTCCGAGTCAACTTTGTGTGCAGACTCGCGCCTCGGTGTCCGAACACCCCCGTGTGTACACGGCAAGCACAAGACCAAGTGCGCACGATGACTGCCTAAATGAGAGAGAGAGACAGAAAGAGAGAGAGAGAGAGAGACAGAGAGACAGAGAGAGACAGAGAGAGAGAGAGAGAGAGACGCACGCGGGCCAAGGAGGAGAGAGAAAGAGATACAGGGACAGGGACAAACATACTGACAGTAGCTGAAGTATATATATGGGTTCATCGACAGAGAGAGAGAGAGAAAGAGAAAGACCTATTTCCGGTCATAACTTCCGGTCATTGCCAGCAGACGTGTGTGTGCGTAGTACGATGGTGATTTGTGAGACGGATCGTCCAAATGCGCAAGTATATAAGAGCTGCGCGTTTTAACGATTCTTGTATTCTTTGTATCGATCAAACGCGCACACATCGATCGATGTGTGCGCGTTTGATCGATCCACCAAACGCGCAGCGCGATCGCGCAGATCGATCAAACGCGCCTAACATTTCTACTGACTTCTGTAGCACATGGTTGGTTGGCAGACTTCCTGGAATGAGTGCTCGCTTGCCTGTAGGCCCAGCAAAAAAACATGCAAAGAAAATGTTCAAAATGCTGAGTCGAAATTATAAGTTAAATTAACTAAACAGACCTATACATTTAGATCTATTGAAATAGAAACAAGAATTAGTAAAACACACTACTGCAAATCTGTCAAGAATGAACAAGACTGACTCAGTGACCGAGTAAAACAACAAAAGAAATCTAAGTTCTAACCCAGAAGTTTACTAGAATATATTCAAAAACACATTATCACAAGAACAAAGAGTGGTTTTTCCCCATTACCTAATAATTATAGCTCAGAATTACGCCTTTGTCAATGTATGATTCAGAATACGATTGTGTTATTTTTTGTCTGCGAGCTGTAAAAGTACTAGTTACTACAAGTACTAAGCCTCATACTGATTGATTGATACTACTAGAGCTTCGTCACTTGAAGCATTACAAGCAAAACAACACAGCACAGACAATCAGATGAAAGCTTATTTTCGCTATATTACTAGTTTTTTTACGTACCGTATTTGAAGCATGTTTCTTTGAAATGTCGGGAACATCCTCGCATTCTTCGGGTTGAAAAGCTTGTCAGCACGGTTGATTTTGTGGAAGAGCAGCTCTCCATTCGGCATCCGCTTTTCCGTTTGGTATACCATGGAAAGTTATAAGCGTTGAAGATCTTAGTGAGCTCACGCTGCATCCAGGCATACAACAATTTGCACCGGGCATCTTGAAATCATGGTTCACTTCTCTGGCATCATCGAAAAATGGCGAAACGGAAGTGACTTTTTTCGGAATGCAGCTTTCTTCCGGTTGTCAGCACTTACCGCGAGCGCAGCGAGTTGGCGATTGATCCAGTCAATACACAACTATGCGCCGGCATAGACCACTGATCTAACAAGAAAAATGTTCATTCAAAATGAACAGCGTCGATGCAATGTCCACCAAAGATTTATTTTGGGAAGTGTTAAAGGTTAGGGTCAAAAGTTAATGAATTGCATGTTGTGCTGGATATAGGCCTATATAAATTGTTTATTTCAGTCAATGCTTGCCATAATTGATCAAACAGCCACAAGAAAAAAAAACTTTTTAATTAAAAAATAGAGCTTGTTTGAAACAGGTAGAAAGGAAGCAGAGTTGATATTGCAATATCTGTACGTGGGAATGTGGTGAAAAAAAGTGCTAAAAGTAGTAAGTCAGTCTCAGATCCATTTCAAATATTTATTGCAGAAAAACAAAATACAAATTACAAAAAAACACAGAACCATTACCAGGTGTCCTAGGAATGTTTGAAAACAATAGTTTTAATTTTACACTGTAAATACAGGAATCAGAATTAAACACCTCAAACTGATTGGCACATGCATAATGAATCACCTGGAATTGCAACAGGGAGATACTGAAGTAATTGGAAACAAACATCTGAAATTGACAGAGAAACAATTGAAAATATAGTACCAGTTGACATGAGCGTACAATATTTTAATGGAAGTGCAATTTTAGCACGAAGCATCCGCACGAGGATGCACTAACACTGAATTACATAGTGCCACAAAATGTGTACGGACATTTCACAACCGTGCATTATTAGCACAGAACACATACATGGGGGCGCACAAAACATTATTGTGACAATAATTTACACGAAACATTTCACATAAGTACATTTTTATGCATGGTGCATCTACTACAGGAGGGTGCTCCAACAATGATGCATAGTGCCAACATTTAGCGCAAACTTTTCACAACAGTGCATTATTACCACAAAGCGCATACAGCGATTATATAGTAGCAAGTTGCACTAAACATTTGAACAAAATGCATTTTGTTCAAATGTTAACAGCACAGCACCAAGTTTTGCATAAGTGCACAACAGCACTGACCATTTCACAAAAGTGCATAACAGATGTGACAATTTTACAAAAGTGCATTGACCATTTCAGGCAGATGGCTAACATGCAGATTTCGCTTTTGTCTGTCTTTCTTTGAAAAGTAGGCATGTTCAAGATCGATGAAGTCATGAGCAATTGGGTTAGATGACAGAAAAGATTCAAAAACGTCAGATTCAGTTAGATGACAGAAAAGATTCAAAAACGTCAGATTCAGTGTTTTGGGCACTGTTGAACAGGAACATTCTCTCCTGTTCAACAAATGTGGGTTCAATTCAAAAGCAACATTGTCACAGATAGGCTAGTGTTACATTTCTGTAAAGTTTCAAAAACATCTTCCATGTTTTGGTTACTGTTGAACAGAGGCATATTTTCCTGTTCAAAAAAGTCTGACACAAATTTTCGTAGTTGTGGGTTAAGGTTCGATCTATACCGTCATTCAAACGAGTCGTAGAACCGTCATTGTCACAGATAGTGTTACATTTCTGTTTTACATTCAAACGAGTCGTTGAAGTAGTAGTACATTTGCGTTTGGTTGTTTTTTCTTTTAGATTCCTGTCACTCATACTAGCAGTATTGATTGAGGTACATAAATCTGTTGATGTACAGGGATGACTTGTTTGTAATGAATCCTTGTTTCCTCCACATTGAGTTTGCATTGCAGTTGGACAGAAATGAACAGGTGTTAATTGATAAACACATTGATAATGGCTTTTGAGAAAATCAATCAATTCTGCAAAGGAATTAACTTGATGACATCAAAACTGCAGCGCCATTTGAAGAATGGTTACCATTTCTGTTTCTTTGATGGGAACTGATGATCAAACAAATAAAAACTTTGACTATCCAAGTTACCATGAATGGCAATAGTTGACTCCTTTAAAGTAGCAAGGATATAATTTGAGACGATAAACGCCTGATGCAATACCTCCTCAAGGTCAGTCAACTCAAAACCTTCATCATTCGCAACATCCGAGTAGGCAACACAGCGGGATTCGTATGTCCAGAAATCATGTCGAAAAAATATTCCATTTCAAAAGCATGTCCAACCACAGTTGTTGGCAAGTGTTCGTGTCCGAGGTAGCCTTCAGTGTGTGTATATGTATTCATGTGACAGAGAGCGTGACCTCATTCTTCAATCCTCTCTCTCTCTTCAGTCTTTCTCATTCGAACGCACACACGCAAGAACGTAGCCGCTACGCACGCATGCACGCGCACACACACACACACACACACACACACACACACACACACACCCCGCTGACGCACAAACCACGCACTCACACACTGACTGTCGGCAAGCATCTCTTTTTGTTTTCTTTACCTTTGTTTATTGTGTTTTCGATATTTGTGTTTATTTTTTGCTTGACTTATCTGTTTTATTTTAATGTTTGCTATCCACATCGTGTGATAAATGTTTCTTCTCAGTCTCCGAGTCAGTTTAGTTTCTGCACGCCGCTTTGGTACTCCTTGTTTTTCTAACTGGTGTATTGTGCGCGATTTGCGGATTTATTTTTATTCCTTTCATATGCTGTTGAAGTGTTGTGGGTGTTATTGTCTGTATATGTTGCGTCTGTGTATGCCTACAAGAATTTGCATTCGCTCTCTGCCAGTACAAGTCCAAACTTTATTGGGTGTAATGTGCCTGTGGTCTGCTGGCAGTCGAGCACAGATAGTTTTCAAACATTCCTCCAGTGAGCCGCCTCGCGCTGCGACCTGAGTAAAGCGCTTCTTTGGTCTCTGGCAACGTTGAACTGCGCTGATATGCCCAGCGACGTGCGGACAAAGTGATCGCTGTATTCACCCTCTCTGGATAACTTGCACATGTCAAAACAGTTGCAGAAACACAAATCTCAAAACTGTTAGGCTTTTTCTCTTTTTATATTTAGTCAAGTTTTGACTAAATATTTTAACGTAGAGGGGGGAATCGAGACGAGGGTCGTGGTGTATGTGTGTGTGTGTGTGTGTGTGTGTGTGTGTGTGTGTGTGTGTGTGTGTCTGTCTGTCTGTCTGTCTGTGTGTGTAGAGCGATTCAGACCAAACTACTGGACCGATCTTTATGAAATTTGACATGAGAGTTCCTGGGATTGATATCCCCGAAGGTTTTTTTCATTTTTTTGATAAATGTCTTTGATGACGTCATATCCGGCTTTTCGTGAAAGTTGAGGCGGCACTGTCACGCCCTCATTTTTCAACCAAATTGGTTCAAATTTTGGTCACGTAATCTTCGACGAAGCCCGGACTTCGGTATTGCATTTCAGCGTGGTGGCTTAAAAATTAATTAATGACTTTGGTCATTAAAAATCGGAAAATTGTAAAAAAAAATAAAAATTTATAAAACGATCCAAATTTACGTTTATCTTATTCTCCATCATTTGCTGATTCCAAAAACATATAAATATGTTATATTCGGATTAAAAACAAGCTCTGAAAATTAAATATATAAAAATTATTATCAAAATTAAATTGTCCAAATCAATTTAAAAACACTTTCATCTTATTCCTTGTCGGTTCCTGATTCCAAAAACATATAGATATGATATGTTTGGATTAAAAACACGCTCAGAAAGTTAAAACAAAGAGAGGTACAGAAAAGCGTGCTATCCTTCTTAGCGCAACTACTACCCCGCTCTTCTTGTCAATTTCACTGCCTTTGCCATGAGCGGTGGCCTGACGATGCTACGAGTAAAATGGCATTGCGTTCAGTTTCATTCTGTGAGTTCGACAGCTACTTGACTAAATATTGTATTTTCGCCTTACGCGACTTGTTTTCACTTTTGGCAGCGTTCACTCTAAATGTGCTGCCTAAAACGGACTCGTTTCTGTCCACAGCCAAAGCTTTCACACAAAATTTGCTATGACAGCTAAGACCGCATTTGTTACATTTTAGCAGTGTTGACCCCAAGTTTCTACTTCAAACAAAAAATCAATAGCAAAATCTCAAAGTATGTGCGAGTCCCCTAAAATATGGACCACCTTCAACAAATCGAAGAAAAAGAAGCTAAAGGCTTTTTTCATTAATTCATTAAGAAGCTTGCTGGAAATAACCTATTACTAGCCCTCGAGATCAGTTTAAAAAAAAAATAACAAAAAGTCTTCTTTTCGTGCAAGTTGATAATTTTACTTATTTTCACTCTGTTTTTGATAAGCTTCTTTAGTTTCCTGGTGTTCTTCAAATAATGCTCTCATCAACCCGAAACAGATCAATCTAAAGCATATTTGAATTAGTCTGATCCAGACATGGCCTGACCAAACAGATCTGAGGACCAAAATGTGGGGAGCACTGGAGGACCTGGAAAGAACGTCCATGTTCATGGCATCCTCCAGATTCCGAGTCTGACACAACCGTCGTACGAAGAAGAAGAAGAATTAGTCTGACTTGTACACTAAGTTGTATCATGCTATTTTGAAGTATAGGGGGCTTTTTTTACAGTGATTCGTGAAGGCCGCTTCACTGGTCCATATTAGGCGCCCAGGCTCCTAATATGTACCATTTGTGATTTTGTATGTATTTAATTTTTGCTGAATGTCTATCAAAGCTATTTCACTCTAATTAGGCCTAACGGCTAACCTAAGAGAGAAGGACTACCAAACACAAAATAAAACTTCTTCGCAAGAAAACAAGCTAGTTATCAGCAATAAACAACAAGGAACTTAGTCGATAAATATCGACAGGGGGCCGACTAATGGTTTAAATGTGAAATGTGTGTATAATAATGGGTGTGGGTTTGAAACAAACAAACAAACCAACCCATGTGAACCCCGGGCCGCAGGCCTTCGATGTAGTGATTGAAAAAAAAGGATGTTCTCAAATGGTTCAATTCTCATTTGGTCTGATTCTCAAATGGTACCGGTATACTCCCCCCCCCCCCCTGGCCGCAGGCCTAGGAGTAAAATTTTTATAGACACTGACCTTCTTCCCAGGGGTCATTGACCCAGTTTTAGCTATGAGAGGTGGTTCGCCCAGAGGCTGTAGAGTATACTGGGGCGGTCTCTTTGATGTCTTGAGAGGAAACTTGGCCAGGGTAGTACATGCACCAGAACTGGTGGACACCAAGGACAAACATGAAATCGAAGCAGTTTGCTTTCAGAGAGAACGGTCGTCAGCAACTCAAACTTCTCTGTTTTCTTTTTTTTTTTAAATCTGACTTTCTTTGTGGCCCCCTGACTCCGCCCCCTCCCTCTGTAAGGACCCTCCTCCACAAGGACCGATTTTTGTCAACATTTTAAAGGTCGCTAGAGAGGGGTTCCACTGTATGACCTAACCGCTACTGGCAGACGGCCTCAATCTTCACGCGCAAAGACGAGATTAATAGGTGCTCGGTTTTGGTATTTTGAATTACATTACATTAAACCTTTGTTGGGTTTCATGGTCATGGCAACAGCCATAATAATATTACATGATGTATAATATCATATTTCAGCATATGTGAATTACATGTCATCATACTAAACTGTCATACATTTTTATTCCTACATTATTCTGATTGATCACAACCAAACCTACTATCATTGGACACATCCAAATGCAAGCGCCTGTTCTTGACAATTTCTCTCTGATCTAAATATAAAATCAGTGCAATTTCCTGGGTCGGGCTTTGCCACAGACACTCACGGTTTGGCCTGTAGGTAAAATGTACAATGTATTTTCTGATTTGTGCACAAAAGCTTTTTTTCTTTTTTCTTTTTTTTAACATAACAATGTTTAATGTCACTGTATGTTTAAAAGACCATGGTCATATTTGTAAAAAAAATGTTAAATTAGAAAATAAATAACATTTTGGTTCATGATTTTTCCTACACCTGTGCTAAAAATAAGAAATAAAAATGTCGGGTATATAAGTCACTCAAATACAGCTAGGTATGAATGGCTCGGTTTGAGTTTGTTGCAGTTGACCCTGCACAATGCGACATATCATGTTTTTGTTGAACAATTTTGACGTCACCCCTCCCATAGGGTGACGTATTTCACAACTTCCTGTGTTACACAAACTCTGTGATGACCAATTTTGACGTCACCCCTCCCATAGGGTGACGGATTTCACAACTTTCTACAGATGACCAATTTTGACGTCACCCCTCCCATAGGGTGACGGATGTCACAACTTCCTGTGTACACAAACTGATGACGTATTTCACAACAAAATGGCGCTGCCCATGGTCAACCTCGAAACTATCCGTATAGAATGGGGGCGTCCTCGCCCCCATAAAAAGTGGTCCATATTAGGAGCCCTTCCTAACTGTCTGTGTCTGCGTCGAAGATGTTACCGTGAATGTGTTTTTAAAAGACATTTGTCAGGGCGGCATTCAAACCACACGCACCAGACACGAACCGACGAACAAAATACTTCTGACAACTTAAATGTAAAATCAACAAGAGTGTAGCAGGGACCTATATTAATATAGGTCTATGAGTGTAGTAAGATTCCAAAGTTGTATTCAGACCAAAACAACAATCATAAAACATACATGGGATCTTTCAAATGTGTGTGTGTGTGTGTGCGCGCGCGCGCGTGTGTGTGTGTGTGTGTGTGTGAGTGTGTGTGTGTGATGATAATTAGTTTTAACGTCCTCTTAGAACTGCAACTTGCTTTAGGACAGGTAGAGTTAATATGCTTTATGTGGGGACAAGACACTGAACAAACATGCAACCAGAGAACACATATGGTCGTGTTATAATCATATCTGGAAGTCTGTTGCGATGTTTCAAAATGGGGATGGAAGTGAAGATTGTGTACGCGGAATATGGTTGGACTGGAGCGGTTTTGTAGGCTTATTTTTTTAATTTTTGTTATGTGGAATATTGTTATATTTGTGGCTGAATAGGTAAGTAAGGTAAGTCTGTTTGTCTGTCTGTCTGTAAAACATTACATTTTAAACGGCAGAAATTAATATGTAAACCGCGGAGAGCACAGTTGTGGTTCGCGCTATATAAGCTCCCCATAATAATAATAATAATAATTAGAAGTGTGTGTGTGTAAAGCCGAGCGGTGGTAGCTTCACGTAGATATGGGGGAAGGGCTCCTAATATGGACCGGCTCCCAATAATTATGGACCCCCTCCTGTTCTGAAAAACTAACGGTGCTAGAGCGCTCAAAAAAGTTTTGTTCGCTGTATTCAACCTCTCTGGATAACTCGCACATGTCAAAACAGTTGCAGAAACACAAATCTCAAAACCGTTAGGCTTTTAGTAATTTTTTTCATTCAGTTTGGCAGCGTTCACTCTAAATTTGCCGCCTAAAACGGACTCGTTTCTCAGTGTCCACAGCCAAAGCTTTTATCACACAAAAATTACCATATATATATATGACAGCTAAGACCGCATTTGTTACATTTTAGCAGTGTTGACCCCGAGTTTCTACTGCAAACAAAAAATAATGGCAAAATCTCAAAGTATGTGCGAGTCCCCTAATATGGACCACCTTCAACAAATCGAAGAAAAAAAAGCTAAAAGCTATTTTCATTAATTCATTAAGAAGCTTGCTGGAAATAACCTATAACTAGTCTTCGAGATTTAAAAAAAAAGTCTTCTTTTCGTGGAAGTTGATAATTTCACTTATTTTTACTCTGTTTTTGATAAGCTTCTTTAGTTTCCTGGTGTTCTTCAAATAATGCTCTCATCAACCCGAAACAGATCAATCTAAAGCATATTAAAATTAGTCTGACTTGTACACTGAGCTGTATCATGTTATTTTGAAGTATAGGGGGCTTTTTACAGTGATTTGTGAAGGCCGCTTCACTGGTCCATATTAGGCGCCCAGGCTCCTATTATGGACCATTTGTGATTTTGACTGTATTTAATTTTTGCTGAATGTCTATCAAAGCTATTTCACTCTAATTAGGCCTAACGGTTAACCTAAGAGAGATAGGCCGTGATCGTGAAAAGTAGGATGTGCGCCGAAATGGCTGCGATCTGCTGGCCGATGTGAATGCTTGATGTATTGTGTAAAAAAAATTCCATCTCACACGGCATAAATAAATCCATGCGCCTTGAATATGTGCGCGATATAAATTGCATAATTATTATTTTTTTAAATCCCTGCGCTTAGAACTGTACCCACGGAATACGCGCGATATAAGCCTCATATTGATTGAGAGAAGGACTACCAAACACAAAATAAAACTCTTCGCAAGAAAACAAGCTAGTTATCAGCATGAAACAAAAAGTGGTCCATATTAGGAGCCCTTCCTAATTAACTGTCTGTGTCTGCGTCGAAGATGTTACTGTGAATGTGTTTTTAAAAGACACTTATCAGGACGGCATTCAAACCACACGCACCAGACCGACTAAATGTAACAAACAAGTCGCGTAAGGCGAAAATACAACATTTAGTCAAGCTGTCGAACTCACAGAATGAAACTGAACGCAATGCAATTTTTCAACAAGACCGTATACTCGTAGCATCGTCAGTCCACCGCTCATGGCAAAGGCAGTGAAATTGACAAGAAGAGCGGGGTAGTAGTTGCGCTGAGAAGGACAGCACGCTTTTCTGTACCTCTCTTCGTTTTAACTTTCTGAGCGTGTTTTTAATCCAAACATGTCATATCTATATGTTTTTGGAATCAGGAACCGACAAGGAATGAGATGAAAGTGTTTTTAAATTGATTTCGAAAATTTAACTTTGATCATAATTTTAATTTTTTTAATTTTCAGAGCTTGTTTTTAATCCAAATACAACATATTTATATGTTTTTGGAATCAGCAAATGATGGAAAATAAGATAAACGTAAATTTGGATCATTTTATATAAAAAAAAGTTTTTTTTACAATTTTTAGATTTTTAACGACCAAAGTCATGAATTAATTTTTAAGCCACCAAGCTGAAATGCAATACCAAAGTCCGGCCTTTGTCGAAGATTGCTTGGCCAAAATTTCAATCAATTTGATTGAAAAATGAGGGTGTGACAGTGCCGCCTCAACTTTTACAAAAAGCCGGATATGACGTCATCAAAGACATTTATCGAAAAAATGAAAAAAAAACATCCGGGGATATCATACCCAGGAACTCTCATGTCAAATTTCATAAAGATCGGTCCAGTAGTTTACTCTGAATCGCTCCACACACACACACACACACACACACACACACACACACACACACACACACACACATACACCACGACCCTCGTCTCGATTCCCCCTCTATGTTAAAACATTTAGTCAAAACTTGACTAAATGTAACAAGTCGCGTAAGGCGAAAATACAACATTTAGTCAAGTAGCTGTCGAACTCACAGAATGAAACTGAACGCAATGCAACACTCGTAGCATCGTCAGTCCACCGCGCACGGCAAAGGCAGTGAAATTGACAAGAAGAGCGGGGTAGTACTTGCGCTGAGAAGGATAGCACGCTTTTCTGTACCTCTCTTCGTTTTAACTTTCTGAGCGTGTTTTTAATCCAAACATATCATATCTATATGTTTTTGGAATCAGGAACCGACAAGGAATAAGATGAAGGTGTTTTTAAATTGATTAGGACAATTTGATTTTGATAATAATTTTTATATTTTTAATTTTCAGAGCTTGTTTTTAATCCAAATATAACATATTTATATGTTTTTGGAATCAGACAATGATAAACAATAAGATGAACGTAAATTTGGATCGTTTTATAATTTTTTTATTTTTTTTTACAATTTTCAGATTTTTAATGACTAAACTCACTCATTAGTTTTTAAGCCACCAAGCTGAAATGCAATACCAAACCCCGGCCTTCGTCGAAGATTACTTGACCAAAAGTTCAACCAATTTGGTTGAAAAATGAGAGCGTGACACTGAGTGCCGCCTCAACTTTCACGAAAAGCCGGATATGACGTCATCAAAGACATTTATTGAAAAAATGAAAAAAACGTATGGGGATTTCATACCCAGGAACTCTCATGTCAAATTTCATAAAGATCGGTCCAGTAGTTTAGTCTGAATCGCTCTACACACACACACAGACAGACAGACACACACACACACACACACGCACATACACCACGACCCTCGTCTCGATTCCCCCCTATACGTTAAATCATTTAGTCAAAACTTGACTAAATGTAAAAAGGACATTATGTGTTGCATCCAAAAACTATGTGATTAAAACATTATCAGAAAAGGAAGGGCAATGAAAATCCTAAAATCTCCAACTCGAGTCACTTCCTGCAGATACATGGAGAGTAAAGTCCAGTCAATCAGCCACCCTCTCGGCCGGATGTTTTGGGGAAGGGGGGGGGGGGGGGGGGGGGAACTAGAACAAAGACCTCTTTGTGGTCAGTCGGCTTTCTCAGGGCCAGCAAAGCTCGCCTCAGCAACACATGTGAAAATGATTAACTCGCTCGGTACCGTAGGTTTGCTAAGGAATAGAGACGAACTCTTATCTGGCTGGCCAAAAATTGTCAGTTTAAAATGACCTACTTTCTCTGTTCAACGCACGGGCTATTCGTACTGTATCTCCTCTTGTGCACTTACAAGGCTCTTATGGAGAAAATAAGAGATACCAAAAAAGGGGTGTGTGTGTGTGAGTGTGTGTGTGTGTGCGAGTGTGTGTGCCCATAGTGTGTGCGCGCGCGTGCATGTGTGTGTGTGTGTGTGTGTGTGTGTGTGTGTATGTATGTTTGTGTGTCCCAGTGTGTGCACAGTGTGTGCCTGTGCGTGTGCCCGTGTGTACCGTTTGTGTGTCATTATATGTCAGTTATAATGTGTGTGTGCAGTGACGGTGTGAATGTGTGTGTGACGGTGTGTGTGTGTGTGTATGGTGTATGCCTGTGCAATGTGTGTGTGTGTGTATGTATATAATTATATATATAATATATATATATATAAAACATCATGTGTGTGTGTGTGTGTGCGTGTGTGTGTGTGTGTGTGTGTGTGTGTGTGACCGTGCTGAGAGAGAAAGAGAGAGAGAGGAAGCCGATAATCGTCTGATTCTGCAGACTCGCCGAGAGGCGGCCGGGGTTTGGCACCAGGCTGATGAAAACGCAGAATAATCCATCAAAACAACACTCTAACATCAAGTTTTAGAAACCAGAAAAACGTATCGTAACTCCATAGGTTTTGTGGTGTTTTGCGCACTGCTGAAACGCGTTTAACACGACGTGAATCGCCGTGCGTTAACGTAGCGAAAACGTCCAAAACACAGACACCAAAACTCGATGTTTTACCGTGTTTTGCACCCTGCTAAAATCCCAGGGATTTTATTGCGTTACGGCAGTTTTTCTAACTTGATGTGAATCGCACAGGTATAATGCCACAAAATTCAGTTGATTAACTTCATGTTTCATGTTATATGCCACGTTATAGTGCCAAAACGTGACTTTTCGCCCAGTGTTATACACAAGTTGAGATTAATCCCTCAATGAGCGAGGGTCGGGAGAAAACAAGTATATGTTTGCATTGCTTATTCCGTTACCCTCGGAAAATAATCTTCAACTCAATTCAATTCAATTCACAAAAGCTACAGGAGCAAACTAAAGTCACAGAGGTAAACTTCAGCACGGCGTTTTGGCCTAAACCACGTATTTCGTTGAACATTGACCTATTTATCAAATGCTCTGTTCTTGTTTCAACTCCCCCCACCCCTTCCTCACCCCCCCCCACCCTCACCCCCATATCCTCTCACCCCTCTCGTTTTCTTTTGAAAGACAAACATTATTACGGGCGACTTGCTCGCTGAGAAGTATCAACTGCAACAGGAGCGGACTGGATACAGACAGAAGGGCAATACACCCCGCCCCACTGTTTTCAGCGTAGTCTCCCCCTCTTCCTCTCCCCTTTAACCCATTTTAAAGGTACTTACCTTCTCGTGTAAACGAGTATGTATATCTCACCATAGATCTGTCCAGGTTTTTCCACTTGAGATAAGACTTGGAGCATAACTGGGCTCAAATACATGCCAAAACTTTAGTGAGATGAGATTTTTTTGTTTTTATTGCTGAATTAATTTTGTTACTGACACCAGTCATTCCGTGAGAAATTGATTTAGAAAAAAACCCAATCATTACAAGAAGCAGCCAGGCTGTTGATTTCTGGGAACTATTTGTGTTTATTGTGTTTAATTTTTGTCAGCCACGACTTAATTTTTTAAATTGACAAAATAAAGTCTTATTGCATTGTCTCGTCTCGTCTCGTCTCGTCTCGTCTTGTATTGTATTGTATTGTATTGTATTGTAATGATGGAAGTATGCTTTTGTCCTATGTAAAATCCTGAAGAGATATGTAGTGGGTTTTACATGGCCATTTACCTAGGACAAAAGGGACCTTTAATAAACCACCGCCCAGTTTTTCTTGGCGTCACTGAAAAGGAGAAAAATCGTCAGTTTATTTAGGAGGCGGGTAACGGGCTAAGAGGATTGGGTAACAAGCAACCGGTTTGAAAAAGGAACAATACATACCCCGGGTAGCGCGGGTGGCGGATCATAGCGGTCGGGGTTAAACACCCGGGGTAGAGATAAACGGGTGGGTGTGTTTGATGTGGCTCGCGCGTGTGCGATGGGCGATATAGGGGTGTTGTTGCTGGAAGGGATTAAGAACTTAACAGAGAAGCAAGATCATGGAGAGATCTCCGACTCGTACGATTAAGCAACGGGCGTAACGTTTTCGCTCCATGTGAAATGAGATATTTCCTCGAAGAAGTTTATGTTCAGAACACCCTAACTTGAAGTTACAGATCTGAAGGACTCGTGAGGTGGTATTATGCGAGGGGAGCTGTTGTACGTCATAGTATAAACATGATATAGGACAGGGCGAGTCGTCACGCCGGGAAGTGGTCAACGATCACATTCCTGTGTTTTGTGTGCTAGAGCAGAAAATAATGTTGCTATCGGACAATCACCCAAGTAAGTTCAAAGTAGCCCCCCCCCTCCCCCCCCCCCCCGCTTCTGTGAAAATAAGTTTAGCAGATCTGCCGAAATGAATGCACAGTTTTTATTCTTTAACAAAAAAAATGTCAGTGCTATATGCCGACTTCCAAGACCAGACGACATCGTATATTTAAAACTGATTCTTTAGAATAGAAAGCATACCTACAACGACAGATTTTTGAAGGACGGATATATGTTCATGTTTGCAGTCCTGTCACTTTCTCTCACAATGTATTGTACATGTAGTTGGACACATACGCCAAACTAAGACTTTGACCCAGACTCTGCCATTGAGTCTTTATGTGATTATTTTCCATTTCTTTCAAAGTCCAAACGTTACCGTGTAATGTTTACGATTTTTATCAGATACTGCATGTATCTCGCCTTTACATTTATTTGAATCTCCAGTGGTAAATAATTTATTTACAAATTAGTGCAAGGAAAATTTGCTACAGTAGAACCACCCCCTTCACAAATCTGAGAAAATCAGGTCTTTTCTTACCCCCCGCGGGTTAGGGGAAGAATTTACCCGGTGCTCCCCAGCATGTCGTAAGAGGCGACTAACGGATTCTGTTTCTCGTTTTACCCTTGTTAAGTGTTTCTTGTATAGAATATAGTCAATTTTTGTAAAAATTTTAGTCAAGCAGTATGTAAGAAATGTTAAGTCCTTTGTACTGGAAACTTGCATTCTCCCAGTAAGGTAATACATTGTACTACGTTGCAAGCCCCTGGAGCAAATGTTTGATAAGTGCTTTTGTGAACAAGAAACAATTGACAAGTGGCTCTATCCCATCTCCCCCCTTTCCCCGTCGCGATATAACCTTCGTGGTTGAAAACGACGTTAAACACCAAATAAATAAATAAATCAGGTCTTAAAAGTGTGGGAAAATGTACAGAGGTTCTGAACAGAAAGTCTGACAAAACAAGGTTTTAAAAGGGTGGGAGTCTTATATTTGGGGGGGGGGGGGGGGGTCTTAAAAGGGGGGTTCCACTATATCGCTTTAGCTTTTGTGAGAGAGAGAGAGAGAGAGAGAGAGAGAGAGAGAGAGAGATAGATAGAGAGAGACAGAGAGAGAGAGAGAGAGAGAGAGACAGAGAGAGAGAGAGAGAGAGAGCGAGAGAGAAAGAGAGAGGTGCACGAAGAGGGGAGGTAAGATTTCACACACCATGAAGTGGACTGTGATTATGTCCCATGCGCTGCTTCTTGCAAGTTTGCCACTAAAGCGAGAAGCACTCTGCGAGAACAATACAGGGGCGTCACACGCTGTGAAAAAGTGGTGGGGCTATCAAACAATATCAAGGAATATTTACTTTACACTTACTTGAACGTCAGTGAACGCACAGAAAGGCCCTGTCACGTTGTCCAGTGGCCTACAACTCGGGTGCAGAGTCTGCTGTGAAAGGAGCGGTAGCCTCCCCTGTCACAATCGCCCCCGTTTGAAATGAACTTCGTCCCGAAGTTCCGAACCGGGGGACCACTGTCCATCCCAAGTTCGCAGAATGGGAACAGCACGAACATGTTCAGTGGTCATATTATGCCATTACCTGAACATATCATGCCGAGTCCCATCCCTGCTCGCAAGCGCCAGATGTAACCGAGTGCCGAAACACTACGATCACCTCGGGAAGCGAAGTGCAATCAAACAGGTTTGAAAATATTAGGGCTAATTTCTTAGCCCTACAAAAACTGTTATGCAAACCCGAAGGTTTCCATGAACATACAGACAATCGGAGACTACCAGACCCCATCACAAACAGATTTCCACAAACCACGGGTGTTGATTTAAAGGCCAACAACTCGGGTGCAGAGTCTGCTGTGAAAGGAGCGGTAGCCTCCCCTGACACATTGGCAACATGCACCAAGTCAATTCTGTCTGTGCGCTCCTTGTGCACATGAAGCAACATGAGATGGTTTAAACGTTCTTGCAGCATGTTGGCGCGAAGGTACATTTTCACCCTCCTCATGGCACTGAAAGAACGCTCGCTTTTAGCATTCGTAGCAGGCATCACCAGAACAAGTTTCAAAAGAACACCAACTTGAGACATCAGCGAAATTTGGCTCTTTTGCAGTCCCTGAACTACAGAGATAGAGAACCTGGCACTGTAAATAACCATGCTCAAGAACCTAGGTTGGGTTAGCTTAGAAGATCGAAGAAAAAACAACCGATTGGCCATGCTGTACAAGATCAACGCCGGCATGGTAGGCATTGAACCAACTGCCTTTTACAAGCGCTCTGACCCTAGATCTAGTAACACGAGGGCCAAATCGAATTAATCAAGAACAAGATTACCACCCACACATTCTTCCACAGAACCATATCATTATGACAAACTATGCACTGAATGTAGTGATGAACTAAAAAGATCTACAGTACTAAATCACAAACTTAACTACACACCTTAGGAAATACGATAGCACAATCTCGTGAAAAAGCAGCAGACACACCAAATCGGAACTTTCTGTCTCTATTGCAAAAGAAGAGCGTTATCGAGTTCTTTCCCTTTGAGGCTCTCTCTCTCTCTCTCTCTCTCTCTCTCTCTCTCTCTCTCTCTCTCTCTCTCTCTCTCTCTCTTTTTTTTGTCTTTTTTTTATTTTTAAGGGGGAAAAAGTGGTGGGGCTCTAGCCCCATGGCCCCACCTGGATAAGACGCCCCTGCAATACATTTGTCGCCTTATTTTGTGACACAGGAGGCGCATTTTGCGCTGTACTTTTTGTACTGTACATGTATTGTATTCAAAGAGTCTCTTCTCTCGTGTGTCAGTTCTCTCCAGCAATGACATAAACATACCAACAACTCAGCATTCTGTTGAAGCATTTTTTCTTTATCTCGGAATAAAACGTACGGCATCAAAAACGGAGAAAACAAACTTCCATGGATCCAATCCAAGTAACGTTCAGAATGTATTGTGTCGTTGTTACGCAACTCATGCTGAAAATTGATTTACATCAAGAACATCAATTTCACCAACATCATTCAAGAGAATATCAAAATCAAAGAGATGCAAAAATTAACAGTCAACAAATGAAGAATAATAAACTCGATAATAGTAATTAGTAATATTGACATATACACACCTTTGTTTATTGATAAGCATATCAAAGTAAGCAAGACGCATCATCGGAGAGTAAACATTTATTAACAGCATGATAATTAAAGCAAACAAGATGTCTTACGGCAAATTTATCATTTATAAAAAAACAAAACCCATCAAACAAACTAACAAAAAAATAAACAAACACACGCATTCTGAAGGATGAATAATTATATGAAACGATTATATCATACGAGCGTATTATCAAGCAGGGAAATAGCCAGCGACCAGAAAACGGCTCGGACAGTTACGAATGAAGTCAATAAACAAGTCGCGTAAGGCGAAATTACTACATTTAGTCAAGCTGTGGAACTCACAGAATGAAACGGAACGCACTCATTTTTTCACAATGACCGTAGTCCGCCGCTAGTGCAAAAGGCAGTAAAAATGTCAATCAATTTGATTGAAAAATGAAGGTGTGACAGTGCCACCTCAACTTTTACAAAAAGCCGGATATGACGTCATCAAAGGTATTTATCGAAAAAATGAAAAAAAACGTCGGGGGATATCATTCCCAGGAACTCTCATGTCAAATTTCATAAAGATCGGTCCAGCAGTTTAGTCTGAATCGCTCTACACACACACACGCACAGACAGACAGACAGACAGACAGACAGACAGACAGACAGACAGACAGACAGACAGACAGACAGAGAGACAGACAGACAGACAGACACACACACACACACACACACACACACACACACACACACACACACACACACACACACACATATACACTACGACCCTCGTCTCGATTCCCCCTCTATGTTAAAACATTTAGTCAAAACTTGACTAAATGTAAAAAGGGCGTGATAGCCCTGCATACACGTATGAACTTCCTCTTGTCGAACATACAATGCTCTGATATGTACGGTATGTTCAAATGGAGCTTTAACCGAAATCTAATTACAAAAAAATTCAGGAGTGATCAGTCAGCAAATAATAGAAAGAAAGTCGTAAAATAGTAATTCCAAGTAACATTCACATATATCAGGGCCGGACCAAATGAGTTGTAAGGGGGGGGGTTCCTCCTTTTTCTTGGAGGGCATATCAGCGAAGTGGCTTCGCCACAAGCGCGCGCCTGCAAAGCAGGCGCGCGAACTAGGGGGGTCCGGGGGCATGCTCCCCCGGAAATTTTTTAAAAAACGGTTAAAATCTGTGCAATTTGGTGCATTCTGGGCCTTGTTTTGAGGGTTAAGAGCAGCATTGTGGGGGGGGGGGGGGGGGGGTAGGTACCTTTTTCTCATCGGATTTCACATTGAATACAATTTGTTAGAGACACACACAAAATTTATTTAAAAAAAAACAAACAAAAAAAACCACTCAAAGCAAGGTACATGCTTTTTCCAGGGGTGGGGTTCCGGAACCCCTGGAACCCCCCCCCTGGGTCCGGCCCTGTATATACACTCCTTTGTTTATTGATAATCAAGCTGAAGAAAGAATGAAAACAACACTTTTAAACAGTAAACAGTTATGTTTGTTTGCTGTACGCAACAAAGGGCTGAGACCTTGCTACTATATACATACATGTAAACAGACCTTTAAAAATGAGCTTCAGAAATGGAAATTCGAGGAACGGCCCTCACAAGACCATCTAGAGAGGATAACAACAAAAAAATGTACTCACCAGAAAACAGCAATGATTATGTGTTCATCGTGCTGTTTTCTTGTGAGTAAATTGTTATTATTATCTTGTTCTATTTTCTCTCACCTGCAGTCCTTTGTTCCATTTCATCTAAAGGGGGTTAGGCAAGAAAGGACCACCGCAAGTGCTCATGGTTTTGTTAAAATCTACACAAGTTTTTCATCAATGGAATTTAGATTTGGCGTCCTCAGCGGCAGCGGTGGCCACTCAGGGACATGTTTCGTTGACACGCTATCTGTAAAGATTCTCATTGTAAATGTAAGCGAATTGCTTGATGGCAACAGACAAGCAGCAAACCACACCTTAAGGAAAGCATGACTCCTCCGCTTTCAGCTCTTTGGCTAGTTAAGAAGCCAGCTAGTGTTCGGAAGATGAGGTTTTTCGCCCATGATTGTGAATAAGATCTCGTCTTCACCCACAGAAGCATGATCCACGCAGCATAATATACATGTATACGCTCCAAAACTGTACATGTATCATTTTCCTTCATCAATCGTTGACGACATCAGACGACGGAAGAACACCACCTTCAGCCGCCATCACGGGCAGCGGGGGGAGAGCCCCCCGGTTAGGGTCAGGCGGGAGATCGTGCCCCTGGTGATTGCGGGCGGTGTCCTCAGATTCCGCATCAGCAGGTATGGTCATGTAGACGGTGTTGATGTAGCAGCGACTCTCATCCTCTCCCGTGGACGGCATGGCCAGAGATGCTGCTCCGCAAGACGATCTGGCTTCGTTCCTACTCGACGCCCTGGCTTCTCTCCTATCCGCGTTTCCACAGCTCACCCTGGAGATGCTGCCTGAAGAGGAGTTCTGGCGGAGGAGGATCTCCTTGGGCCGTGACCAGACTATCTCGGTCTTGGGCCGAAGCCTCACCTCTGTAGAGCCCTGTTCTTTAGTTTTCGCTCGAGACACACCGGCCTCAGACCTAGGCCTTTCCTTGGACGAGGAGGCTTGAGCTCTTCGCAAAGCCACGGCTGCCTCTGCTCGTGTGAGGGTGGTAGCGTTGTTGTTGGGTGTTGGTGACACGCTGTTGACTGTGTTGTTCACATCGTTTTGCTCGGGAAGAGGGTTGATGTTGTCTCTGGGCATAGTGCTGGTCTGGGTGTAGGGCAAGGCGTTGACGTACTCTGCGCCGTGGTCAACGTCGTCGAAGGTGGCGTTCTGGGTGCCGCCGTTCTGTGAGAACACCACTGTTGTATCGTCGAACGGGGCGCTGTGGTTTCCACCGTTCTGTGAGAACATCACTGTCGTGTCTGACCTCTTCCGTGGCCACCATCGAACACTGTTTAAGAAGAAGGAAACTGGTGTATACATTCAGCATCACATACAATTTGATATATTGCAAGCCCGAACATTATTACGCAGTAGCAGCACAGAAGCAGGCACAAAATTAAACGTACTGATAACTCTCTCCGCTTAAGGACATTACTAAAAACCTGAACAAAAGTAAGGAAGAGAGTGTTTAAAGTACAGCTTCTACTATATAAGCTCGTCATTTACATCGGGACATACGGAACTAAACATACTGATTGAAATTCACACACAGAGGCTAGGCCTAAGATAAAATTTAGGAGAGCTCACCTGCGATGTCAAACTTTCACAGAAGCTAAAAATTGGACCTTTACCCCCTGAATGCCACAATAAGTATGAGGTAATAGTTTTTGCGAAAATGAAAAAGTCAATACTCTAATAAGGGAAACAACCGCTGTGTATTATCATTTGAAGTGCAGCAAAATGAATGCTTCCTCTGGAGACCAATGTATCAGATTTGTTCTCAATGTTATACCTTGCATTTTATACATTTTTTATCATTTTTAAAAATTAAATTCTTCCGACAGTCAAGGGTTTTAAAGCTCCTTTGATCAAAAGAGCTACAGTAGGCTTACTGTGTACATCGTGGTGGACTTACGTTGATTTTTTTCGACAGATGAAGACCACAATCAGCATAACAACGATCATCGTCACCACCCCTCCCACAATGTATTCCCACGGAACGGAGATTCCCTGTTGACATATGAGTTCACTTTCAATAACATATGCATGCACTGACTGTACTGACTGTTGGGGGAAGAAAAGACTATGACAAACTGTGAATGTTGACCAAAAGGTGGTTAGAAATCAAGCTGACACGTGCGATTGAAAGTGGGTGAAAACAAGACCAAACAAATCGAAGAAAACTAAGCCGAAACAAACCGAACATGCACTCAGTTGATTTTTACGTTAAGTATGTACAAATTACTCAAATAATGTGTACGATCAACTAGGCTAACTTACCACTCTACCCACCAACCAAACAGTAGAGACACATACACGTGCAAATAACGTACACATAAAATGATTAAAATCATAACAACAACAAACAAAGATATCTTTCCTACCGCTTTTTGCTGCTGTGTATGATCAATGGAGCCGTGGTCTTCTACTTCTTCTCTGAAGAGCGGCGAAGGGAAGTATCTCTCGAGCTCGTGAAACGGGATCCGGTTGAAGATTTCCGTGACGTCCTCCATGGCGAGTGTGACGTTTTCAACGATGACGGTGATGGACACTTGTGTCACAGGCATTCTGGTCAGGCACAAGGAGTTCATGAAACACATGGCTTCCCAACGTCACGCTAGTTGAGTAGTTAACGACTGTTTGGACCTCAAGTTAATCAATGATATACACAGTTTATGAACACACAGACATATAATTTTTTTTAATGTTTTTTAATCAAATGCAGTACCGACGCCCAACCCCACCCCACCCCACCCCAGCCATCAAAATAAATAAGACATTAAGTCATTACTGGACTGAATGTATTAAAGAAACAAGTCGCGTAAGGCGAAAATACAATATTTAGTCAAGTAGCTGTCGAACTCACAGAATGAATCTGAACGCAATGCCATTTTTCAGCAAGACCGTATACTCGTAGCATCGTCAGTCCACCGCTCATGGCAAAGGCAGTGAAATTGACAAGAAGAGCGGGGTAGTAGTTGCGCTAAGAAGGATAGCACGCTTTTCTGTACCTCTCTTTGTTTTAACTTTCTGAGCGTGTTTTTAATCTAAACATATCATATGTATATGTTTTTGGAATCAGGAACCGACAAGGAATAAGATGAAAGTGTTTTTAAATTGATTTGGACAATTTAATTTTGATAATAATTTTTATATATTTAATTTTCAGAGCTTGTTTTTAATCCGAATATAACATATTTATATGTTTTTGGAATCAGCAAATGATGGAGAATAAGGTAAACGTAAATTTGGATCGTTTTATAAATTTTTATTTTTTTTTACAATTTTCAGATTTTTAATGACCAAAGTCATTAATTAATTTTTAAGCCACCAAGCTGAAATGCAATACCGAAGTCCGGGCTTCGTCGAAGATTACTTGACCAAAATTTCAACCAATTTGGTTGAAAAATGAGGGCGTGACAGTGCCGCCTCAACTTTCACGAAAAGCCGGATATGACGTCATCAAAGACATTTATCAAAAAAATGAAAAAAACGTTCGGGGATTTCATACCCAGGAACTCTCATGTCAAATTTCATAAAGATCGGTCCAGTAGTTTAGTCTGAATCGCTCTACACACACACACACACACACACACACACACACACGCACAGACACACACACATACACCACACCCTCGTTTCGATTCCCCCTCGATGTTAAAATATTTAGTCAAAACTTGACTAAATATAAAAAGTATGTAAACCAAGCAAGCAAGCAAGAAAACAGGATAACAACTGCGATTATACGAGGATGTCGAGACGGCGAATATTCACAACCCCTCCCCAACATCATCGATCCAACTGACGTAAGAAAGGGACTATCTCGACATCAAATAAGTTAACATAATGTTAACTATCATCCCTTTTCAATCGTCAGCAAGCAAACTTGTCGTCATGCTATTGGCAAGACAGATCTCACTTTGTGTCTCCCAGGGCCATCTCATGCGTCTGGAGGTAGACACGAACACTGACGTCATGACGGAAGCCGCCATTTTGTTGCAGGAAGACCTTGATGCCTTTCTTGATCTTGCTTTCTTCTTCCGGTCCCAGGTGACCTTGGAGGTACAGAGGGAGGGTGACACCTGCCATATACAAAGCATAGTGATATTAGTTAAAGAATTAAACAAAAAAGTGTATGGAGCGTTTGAATATTGACACAGTTTTATGTGAATGTATTTTGATTAGTTTCATTGATTGTAAAAAAACTATTTTTTTTTTAAGAAAGAAAGAGCACCCCAGCACCTACGTGAAACTCTGAGTAAAATTGCCATTGTCGCTCTTGTTGTGGTGCCGTCTGACGAGACTCGGCACATGCCCTATGTCAGATATGTTTGGTTAAAGGCATAGTCCTTCCATTGTAAACCGCGCTGCTAACTCATCTCAGATCTGCCCAGTGTTTTTACACCCCCGGTATAGGGGTGTGTATAGGTTTCGCTCGATGTGTTTGTTTGTTTGTTTGTTTGTTTGTGTTCGCATATAGATCTCAAGAATGAACGGACCGATCGTCACCAAACTTGGTGAACAGGTTCTATACATTCCTGAGACGGTCCTTACAAAAATTGGGACCAGTCAAACACACGGTTAGGGAGTTATTGGTGGATTAAGATTCTACAAGGACTTATAGAGGCACATATTAATGGTCAAAGGGAAATAACCTTCTCAGTTGGTGGCAGTGAGAATGGTTATTTCCCTTTGACCAACGGGGGTGTTTTTCCTACCTCGGAGGAATTTCTTGTTTATTTTTATTTTTAAATTTTTTTAAATTTTTTATTTTTTTATTTTTTATTTTTTTTACATCGGATGAGACTATCCCTCCACTTGGACACATACCAAACATGAACATCCTGGCTGCTTCCAGTGCAGAGTGAGAATATTGTGATGAAATCAATTTTGCAAGTTGACACTAGTTGCCTTTAGGAAATTATTTTATAACACCAATCTTACTCTTGTTGTTGCCTTTGATACATAACTGAAAGTTGGTTTTCATTGGTGTAGCAAATCAAAATTTAAAAGTATTCCAGAAGGGTTTGGACTACAATTGGTTTAAATTCAACAAAAATTACATATGAGCGACATACTACCTTGATCAAAAGTCGTCGAATTGCTGCACGTAAGACCTACAACGTTCTCGGGACAGTCACACCGGAAGCCACCTCTCTCGTTGATGCACGTGCCACCATTGAGGCAAGGGTCAAGGTCACACTCGTCCCTGTCCTCCTGGCACGTGCGACCTTGCCAGCCGCGTCGACACACGCACTGCACCCCTCCCCCCTCCACCGCACTCCGCCTGATGCACGTGCCGTTGTTCTGGCAAGGGATGTCACGACATTCGTCCTTTTCCTCCGAGCACACCTCCCCTTCCCAAGGACCCACACACGTGCAGTTGAACCCTCCAGGAAGGTTGTTGCACTGAGCTTGGTTCTTACAAGGATTCGAACCCTCGCTGCTGCATTCGTTAATATCTTGTTCACAGCGAAGTCCGGACCAGCCAGACATGCACGAACAACTGAAAGAGCCTGCTCCATTTTGACATGTTGCTTCGTTGAAACAAGCCCTATCTCTTCGGTCCTCCGCTTTGTTTGAGAATCCATCAGCCGAACGACTTCCATCTTGCACAACATAGGCAGGGCTGTGAAGGTCGCTATGCTCTGAGCCTGGACCACCCAGTGGGCTTTCTGTTGTCATTGACAGAACCCGCTCAGAACTGACTCCCCCAACACCAAAGACACATTCGTCGATGTCTGCTTCGCACGTGCGGCCGGTCCAACCAGAAGCACAGGAGCATGAAAAGTTTCCCGGTGTGTTGAGACAGGTCGCGTTGTTTTTACATGGCGGGGGGAAGCGGGTCACACACGAGGGGTCGTCGTTGCAGTGAGAGTTGATGTCGACAGACTGGGAGCAGTTTGTGTCGCTTCCAGAGCACGATACGGGAGGTTCAGTGTCTTCTGAGCATTCGTCAATGTCCTGGTCGCAGTTGTCTCCCTTTACATGACAATATTAATACTATCAGGATATTCGTGAAATCATCATCATCATCATCATCATCATCATCATCATCATCATCATCATCATCATCATCATCATCATCATCATCATTGCATGAATGACTTTGTGTCGTGACTATGACAACTGATTTGTAAAACTTCGTAACTTGCCACATGTAAACACCAGTTCTTTTTGTCAAAGGGGGCACTTGTTATTTCCGGTCTCAATTACACATTTTCTTTAGCTTAAACGCTAGTATAATAGTACGACAAACAGGCATGCATACAGACAGACAGACAGACAAACAGATAGATGCATGCCTATACACTTGGCACACATGCAGGGCCGGACCCAGGGGGGGGGGTTCCAGGGGTTCCGGAACCCCACCCCTGGAAAAAGCATGTACCTTGCTTTGACTTTTACTAGTTTTAGCACCAAAACAATGCTGCTCTTAACCCTCAAAACAAGGCCCAGAATGCACCAGATTGCACAGATTTTAACCGTTTTTCAAAAATTTTCCGGGGGAACATGCCCCCGGACCCCCCTAGTTCGCGCGCCTGCACAGCAGGCGTGCGCTTGTGGCTTCGCCACTTCGCTGATTTGCCCCCCCCCCCAAAAGGAGGAACCCCCACCTTACAACTCATTTAGTCCGGCCCTGCACATGCGTACCTTCCAGCCGTTGGGACAGACACAGTGGAAACTGCCCGGAGTATTGATGCAGGTAGCGGTTTTAGCACAAGGACCACCACTGCATTCGTCCACATCTTCCTCACACCGCTGAAACAGAGGTTACGATTACATGTTGATACACTGCTAACCAATCGTTAAAAGGTTGGTTTTTTTTTCCAACGCAAGAGTTAACCCTATACCACTGCCAAAATACCATAGCTACAACAATACCTTAAATTCTCTATGGCCTAAAACATCAATTGCAATACGGATCACAAAATACCATCACAACAGGAATTAAAAAAACAAAATCACCACTTCAGACAATTCATCGATACATACGTCCTTGGACTCAGAAATAAACTCCTCCGTTTCTCCTTAAACTCCACACAAACCAACCAACGATGAACTTTTCTTAATAGCAAGAAAAGTAATTTCAATTACAAACATCGGATTGTGTAAATTCAAAGACAAGTACAGGTACAATGCTCGCCCCCCCCCCCCCCCCCCCCCCGAAGAGTAAAGGAAAGCACACACGGAAATCGACAACAGGACTAATTACTCTTGAAACAAGAACAACGACTCAGACACAGACAGGCCCTTGCGATCAATCGGGGGAGGAACTCTGGCAGCCTCAGCAGATCGCGAAGCTGTTACATTGTACACATTTTTACTTGGCTAAAACTTTCGTCAAAACTCTTCGGAGGTATCGCCAACAATAACACTCCTCTCTTCGGATCATTCATGTGCCCGAAACTTTTGAGAAAGCGCTACGGGGGCACCGTTACCCCCCCCAAAATACCATCAGTTTTGGTGCCATCAGTTTCTTGGGATCAGCCGTGCGGATATCCGGCGGCGCCATCCGTAAGAGATCACGTACACTGCAAGCCTGTATCAGTACTTCAGTGCACATCGTCAAACGTTCTAAAAGAACAAGACTTTACACGAGAAGCACAGACAATACACAAACAATAAGCTCCCATCAACAAAAAGACCAACAGCAATGCCTGATTAAAACAGACCTGGCCAGACCATCCTTCAGAGCATGCACACTGGAACTTTCCATCAGTGTTGGTACATCGTGCACCGTTCTGACAAGGCAGATTTTGCGTGCACTCGTCCACGTCGTCCTGGCAACGCTCACCCTGCCACCCCTCCAGGCACATGCACATGAACCCGCCGTCCACGTTGGCGCACATGCCCGCATGCTGACACCAGGCCTCGGCCACTTCGGGATCCGAGGGGGGTTCAGGGTCCGTGTCGTTGACAGTGACGGTTTTGTTTTGCTATTACCAGTGATTGGAGAAGAAGAGAAGAAAGATAGAAGCACAGGCATCACTTAAAAGGACACAAAAATGACCAAGTAATCTGTAACAAAGTAGTATTACTCAGCAAAATACTTCAGTTTCAAGCAGCTAGCTGGGCATTAACAGTTCTTCTTCTCTAATTCTTTCAAGAAATCGGCGCACAGATTTAGCACCATTATTTCAAACACAATCATTTTCCGTCAGGCAGCCTCGGGAGGGAGGTGTTGAGGGCCATTAGCAACTAGACGTCCGAACTAGGGTAAGGTTTTTGACAGAATAGAGAGAGAGAGAGAGAGAGAGAGAGAGAGAGAGAGAGAGAGAGAGAGAGAGAGAGAGACATACAGACAGAGAGAGAGACAGAGAGAGACAGAGAGACAGACAGATAGACTGACAGACAGAGGTGTACCTGCTCTTTCTCCTTGTCCATGAGGAGCTGACACTCGTTGACGTCCTCCTGACACAGCAGGCCTGTCCAGCCCTCAGGACACTTGCACGTGAAGCTACCCGGCGTGTTGACACACTCCGAACCATTGGCGCACGGGTCCTTTTTATACAAAAATAACTTTCTATTTTTTTCTTGCGGCAATATAGCCTTTCACATTTTGACATGATTATTAGGGATTACTCCTGGTACATCTACCATGTTGCGGTTAAACATTCATTCAGCAAAGTTTTTTTTATTTCACAGGACCCTATTGCTATCTGAGAAACAAGGAGGTGCAAGCGCTCTAAATGCATGCGACGTGTTCAACAAGAGTAAGTTGAACCAATCTCCTGCCACCTGAGAGAATAACAGGCACTGACATGAACAAGCGACTTTCATCCTGTTTGGTTATAGATTACGTAAATGAAGAATAGGACAATGTCAGTACCCTGTAAGTAAATGTACTACGCATGCAGCTTTGAAGAACATCCCTTTCTGGTTTCCACAATGAAATTTCAATCTTAACCTTATAAAATCAGATGTCCAAGCCTCATCCTGTTTTTGACAGAAATATAGCTCAAATAACCAAAGGGAGGTAAGCGTTCGCTTACTCCATTACACATGTCGTATCCATGTAGAGCGCTTACTTCCCTTTGATTATTTGATCTCTAAAACAGCGCTCTGCCTCATTTTGTTTAAGATTCTCATTTATACTCACCAGCAAACACTCGTCGACGTCTTGGTCACAGAGCTCCCCTGTCCACTCTGGTGTACATCGACACTGCAAGACTTCATCGTAGCCAGGGTCACGGCACTGGGCGCCATGTTGACACGGCGTTGCCAGGCAACGGTCGATGTAGACGCCGCACTTCCGACCCGTGTACCTTGGGGTGCAGATGCACTGAAAGTCGTTGACGAGGTCGAAGCACGTGCCGTTGTGTTCGCACAGCTGTTCCTGGCAGTCGTCGATTTGGTAGTCACATGTGGGACCTGAAGATGTCATCCTGATTTTCATATACGCAAGCGTGGTATGTACGCACTCAGTTATGAGTATAATTATAGACAGGGTGTATACACGAGAAAGTGTCTAGCTGGGTTAGATTCGTTGACATCTCAAAGAAGTTTCAATTTAAACTAATCCAACTGAACGCTTGGTTCGTATCCAGTAGGTCCCTTGCTTCGGGTTACCTCCCCTTGACTAGTGCATCTTTCTTGCTCGTTTTCATTTTCCCCCCCCACCGATTACAGAACAAGGAAATCATTTACAATAGTGAACAGCCGCTATAAGTGTTGAACGCAAATGGTCTAACGATATTGTATCTTTTTAATAAAAAGGAATTTTAAACCTTTAACCCAACACAAACTTTGGTGAAGGTTCTACGCGAAACAAAATGTTAAGAACGTCTTCCTTATCTGAATATTTCTAACGACGTATCGGCTAAACAGATACATACAGAAAGCAGCCCCCCCCCCCCCCTCACACACACACACGCACAGCGTCCATTATGCATGTGCATCTAACCATCTAACCTAAACATGTCGGTTTGTCTGCAACATTTAGAATACATACAATTGAGCACATACCTAATCAATTTTTGATCATTATTAGACTTCCATGTTTGATTTTTATGCATTGTGTCTTCCCTCATCGTCATTTTGACCCATACCTGTGAAGTCCGGTTTACACAGACAGCTGAAGCTTCCCGGAACGTTGACGCAGGAGGACCCTTCGGAACACGGGTTGGTCACGCACTCGTTCACGTCCGTCTCGCACGTGTCGCCAAAGAAACCAATGGGACACACGCACTGGAAGCCTGGCTCTTGGTTGACACAGGTGCCGCCATTTTCACATGGTTCCTTGAGGCATTCGTTGATGTCTGTGTCACATCTTTTTCCTGGAAAAAAAATCAGGTAATTGTTATCATTTTGTGTGTGCATACTTCAAACCAAATCCGAAAGGAATGCTTTCGCCTACACGTCTTCACGAGCATGATCGGAGCACACAAAAATGCTTGCTGAAAGTGGCTTCCTTCATGCGGACTTGTTCTTTGATAAGTCATTCTTTCTTGCCATTGCCTCCTGCTGTCCAAGTAAATACTTTTAAACACAAATCATCAGAAAAAGGTGCAGATTACCTGTTTATCCGTTATCACAGACGTAACTAAAATCATTAAGAAGCTTATGTCAATTAGACTTATCATAGTTCTTGTCATTTCTTGGGTGATTTCCGCGTTTTGAAACACAAATCAACGCACAGCTAGATTACCTGTGTATCCGCTATCACAGACGCAAGCAAAGTCATTCTGAAGGTTGTGGCACTCAGAGGCATTGACACAAGGGTTGGAGGCACACTCATCAACATCAGTGTCACAGACGAGGCTCTGCCAACCAGGACTGCACGTGCAATGGAACTCTCCGTGCAGGTCTGTGCATGTGCCGTCATTCTGACACGGCGCGCTCATACACTCATCCACGTTGATCTCACATATCTTGCCTGGGTTTGAAAACAGAAAGAAAGAACTAAAGAAAGAAAGCAAGAAAGGAAAAGAAGAAAACCCGTAACGTTTTATGCTCTTTGAATCCTTGGGTAGTGTGCTCACCTGGATGGAACCAAGCGCTCGGTTTGCAGTAAACATGAAGTTGATTAAAGTTGCGATAAATGTCAACGAATTTGCCTGATTTTAATTTCAGATGGATAAATGGAGCCTCTATTTAATTGATCATGACACGTAAATACTGTAAATGCTTATGTAAGTATTTATTGTTCAATCTGCTTAGGTATTTAATGCCAAGCTTCCAGTACCAGGTTTGCAATTAGGCTATTTACTGAAAAAGCGGGGATCCACGGCAACATAAAACCGCATTTGTCCAAATGCTGACTTTAGCAGGCATCACATTGTGTGAACATTATTATTTAGATCGAAATTGTGTGTCTACTCTGTATGAAATATCAGTTACAATATACACGAACTCTATGGTATGCTATGGGTGCAGCGCCTAGCATTAATTTTTAATACATTTTATCTTGTACTACTACTACTACTACTACTACTACTACTACTACTACTACTACTACTACAATATGCACATTTATATAGTGCTGCCCATACAGAACTAAACGCTTTACAAAACTATAGGTAAAGGTTAATCATAACTTATACTTGGCTCAAAGCCGCACATTATTGGGCAAAGTTCACCAACAACGTTTAACTTACTACGACGCTTTTGGTACTGAATTTTCGGCAACACGACTTGCTGAAAACTTCGCGAAGTCGACTTTGGGATCAATTACGGACCGCCTTGATGCTGAGGAAAATGTCTGATGCTTTGTCCTTTACGGTTTCTCTCACCAGTAAAGCCCTGAGGACACTTGCAGACGAAGGTGTTGTTGATGTTGAAGCAGGTCCCGCCGTTGGAGCACATGACCTCAATGCACGCGTCACGCACGTGACACGTGACACCGATCCACTTGGGGTCGCACGTGCAGGTGAACTTGTTGACGTCATCGGTGCAGGTGCCGTTGTGGAGACACGGGTCGCTGACGCATTCGTTGATGTCTTCTTCACAAAATTCACCTGGATAACAAGTGAGAAAGGGAACAGTAGGACTTCTTGGGCGGTAATTGTTCTGAACTTTAGGTGAGAAGTTGGGCTCTAAAACCCCAGAATTAGGACGCGTGATGCAGATATGGGCTGAATCAGACCGAATTAAACAAAGACTGATAGGCCGAATAAGACTATAATCCAGGTCTTTTAAGGCCTTAATAATAATAATAATAATAATAATACGAATATTTATAACGCGCACATATCTCACCAACAGGCGACTCAAGGCGCACATACACTCATTCACACACACGGAGACTTGACCAAATGGAGCATAGTTAGGGCCCTTTGTTAATGTCAACTGACATCAAGGCAGCAAAAGAAAACGGCAAGGAAAAGAAAAGAAGAATTACCTGTATAGCCAGGTGTACACACACAGGTGTAGTTACGGTGACTATCCACACAGCTTGCCCCGTGACGACACCTGTTTGTCACACAGTCATCCACACTGACGTCACACTGCTGGCCTGTCCAGCCTGCACACAGGTCAATCCAACGTCGGCTTCTCAATTATGTGAGATTCGCAACTCGCAGTTTTTGAATAAAATGTACTCGTAATAATTAGGAAATAATTATGCTTCCCTTGTAATGCACGAAGGAATAGAACAATGTGCCACAAAAACCGTCGTTGAACGCCGAAAGATGGAACATTAAAGTAATTAACAACCTGATAGACAAAGGGAAGTAAGCGGTATAAAAATGAATACAACATGTGTAAAAGAGTGAGTGAGAGTTATTCGGTACCATTCTCATATACTCTGAACAATAACAACGGTTTGTTTGTTTAAAAACCAACAATAAAACATACATTATATTAGTACCCGTCACACACAAAGGTTTTCACTGAGAACACCTGCAACGTCCGTCAACACCTCATCCCAACCCCTGCCCTACCCCTACCCCGTCTACTCCCTGCTCTCGGCAAACTCCAAACACAGACCTTCCAAGCAGATTTTGCGGCCCGTGACAGCGTCACAGTTGAAGCCGGCGGAGCTGTCATTCCGGGGAACACAGGTCACAGCGCACGTGCGTCCGTACGACCCGGGTCCACAGTACACCCGTACGTCCATCCGCAAACTGCAGTACCACAAAGACAAACAATATACGGTGATGTTTGCCGCTTTAGACGTGAGAAAATCTGGGTTTTATTTGTAAATGAAGGGAGTGTTAAAATGGAGGTACATTCAAAGATGCTGTGAACATCAAACCCGAGAAACAGGCCCTCAAAAAGGAGAACATATTTAAACCGGGGCTGAATGGCGTTGGGGCGTCTCAACAGGTACACAATACAATAGGGCGTGTCGATAAATCCAAGGCTCAGTGGATCCGAGAGCCGTTAGGTCCAAAATATAGTGAATCTAATGTCCACACCATAATCTCTTCGATCTATCGGCCTACGTACAGTGCAGAAATGCATGGGGATGAATTCAAGAGTCGACTCCACCAACGTACGATAGATCCAAGGCAGCAGTAGACTTAGGCAGACCAGGATATGACTTCACTATTATGGAAAGGCGACTCTGAACCAGGGTTGCCCCAGATATTTCTTGCTTTCAATGACATACATTTTGTGTGTTGTAACTGTGGTGGCATGTTGCTTTGTCAACATGCTAACTCTTTCCTCTGACAAGTTTGTGCAAATATATTCGGCGGGATGTGACCGGCTCGGAACACTCAAGCCGTTAATGCAGTTAAATGTCCTTCAACAGAACTGACAACTCTTGAATAAAGCACGGCCGTTGACCTACCAGCTGTATGCAGTGTCTGTAAAAAGAGACAAGCCAAACCCACCTGACCCTTTTTCTGACTTCGAACCGCTGACTCATGGCCTTGGCATAGCTGCGGGCAGGCCTGGTAGTGATGTCCTGCTTCAGGAAGTCCACCAGGTCGTCACTGTTGCTGTCGTCCGCGTCCCACACCCCGATCTTCACTCGTACCTGACCCTGCACCCCATCAATATGTCATCATCATTGGCATCGTCGTCAGCGTCATCATCACCCTCCTCCTCGTCATCATCATCATCATCATCATCATCATCATCATCATCATCATCATCATCATCATCATCATCGTCATCATCATCATCGTCGTCGTCGTCGTCATCGTCAGAATCATTATTTCATAACAGACAGACAGACAGACAGACAGACAGAAACAAACACAGGTATCTCACTGACCGGCCAGGAGTCAAAATCAAAGATCATAGGATTGTTCAGCCCTCCAATGTTACTTCCGAACACTATGCTGTCTTGGTTCGAGATTTCTCCGGTCGATTTCTTGCCGTAGGGACAACTTGACGTGTCTCGTCGTCTGCAACCACAGTGAGATCATTATAGTGAGATCAATGTAGTGAGATCATTGTAATGAGATCATTGTAGTGATATTATTATATTGAGATCATTATATAGTGAGATCAAAATAGTGAGATCATTATAATGAAATCACTATATAGTGATATCATTATAGTGAAATAATTACAGTAAGATCATTATAGCGTCCAGCCAAGTCTTTGTTCAACAGTTAAGCAAGCAACAATACGGTGAGCCTACATAATCATTTGTATGGTCTTCTTTCCACTGGAGCAGACACAAATTTGTTTCGGTTTACCCGTTCTTGGAGGTGTACTTAGTAACGGTACAGGCACAATGTGTTATATAAAAGGAGGAGGAGGCATTTGTGGAAATCTAGGGAAGTTAGATAAAAAGATATTGTGTGAAGGTGCAGCTTCTAAAAAACCCAACTATACCGTTTAAATCATTGGAAGAGGAAACCAGACCTACAAGATACCACTGCACGAGTAAAAGATGAAGAGCGTGAAATTCTCTTTTATATCGTCAAATTCTCCTTTACAAGGCTTAACGAGAACTTTATTCGGCTATTTCGGAAAAGCAAATTCGATGCACATACCCATATCGCTGATCAACGCATATAACAAAACGATGATCGCACTTTGAGGGGCAAAAGAAGGCCCGTCCGTCGCAACAGTGGCCATTATTTCCCTTTCCACCGGGGTTGTCGAACCTGATGA
>NC_090248.1:32962966-32970466 GCF_037325665.1 Littorina saxatilis
CAAGCAAATAAAACTTTTGACGAGAACAGACAGAACGTAGGCTGAGGGTATCTGGAGGAGGAGGGGGGGGGGGAGGGGGGGGGGGGCTTCCATTCTCCCACTCTCCCTTCCAAGTGTCAAGTGCCTGAGCCACACAGCCGGGTTACACCGGCAGACTGACTGGCCCAATGAAAGGCACAGTCCTACCCGTGACAACAGTTCGGCCTGCTATCTTAGATCGGGCCAGGCTTTAACACGGGATGAGGCCATCCCTCCACTCGGACACACACCGACAATCCACAGCCCAGTGGCTGCTTCCTGTGTCGAGCTGGAATTATTTGATGAATTAATTTAGCAGGTTGACAGTTATGCCTTTTAGTTGGTAGAAAAAAAACTGACTCTGCAAGAAAAGCACTGTTCTTAGTCTTTTGATTTTTGAGGGGTGGCCGTATCCAATGTCTCGCCAGATCTGAGATGCCACGTGAGCTCAAGTTAACCGGTTAACATGGCAAGGACGTGTGCCTTTAATGCACGCTGATTCGGGATTTTTTCTATTGTTTGTTTGAACTCTTCGGAATAGCTTTGCCATTGGGCAAGATCATTATCACGTAGTTCTTGTCGCGACTTTCGTTTCAATTGTGACTTGTGAAAAGCTCAAACCCTACAGCAGCGCAGTGGTAAGCATGCGTAGTTTCCCCCCATAAGCTAATTTTCACCGTGCTAGAACCAGCTCAGATCAAAAGCGGTTGCAAGTCGAAAATAGTAAACACATGCCTCTTTATGCCCACTGTGAATGTTGCTATTTGCCTTTTTGAATCTCATTAGACAGTTTTAAATAAAACCATTCGCACCGACGGCAACCTGTGTCGTCGACTTTCACACTGGACCAAAACAAAGTCTAGGCGTATCAAGCATCCTCACGAAGCATCACGACCTAAATAAGTTGATTTGCTGAACACAGCCTGAAGCTGTTAATTTAAAAACAAATTCTTTTTAATTTGTCCTTACCTTGGACACCCTACCCCCAGCCCCCCTTCCCATCACCAAAACAAAACAACAACCAATCAAACACACACACACACACATACACACACACACACACACAACACACACACAACACCCACACACACACACACACACACACACACACACACACACACACACACACACATATATATACAAAACCAACAAACAAACCATCACACAAAGAAAGAAAGAAACAATTACAAAACAACCGAACAAGCAAATAAACAAACAAACGCTCAAAGCAGAGGGAACAAGATTGACAATACGATGATAAAGGATGAAAAGGGAAAAGAAATCCCTCAGCGACTAAACACGCTGCCTGTGTGTTCGCTTTGCTCACAGAGGTTCATTTAAAACCAACTGTACACATTCACACAACAGCACCACTTGTCTGCGGATCCCAATGATCAGTCCATCGGAAACGGAAGCAGGGCAAGAGTAGCAATGTCATGTTCACATGAGGTGCTTGGGCCCACTTGATGCTGTGATTGTCTGTCTGTCAATCGCGACACAATGGTATGACGGGCGTGACCTTTTTGTTCCTCCGCGGATCAGTGTTAGCCCAAAACTTTACTTTGTTTACTGCTTGTCAGATAACATTTAAGAACTTAATGTAAGACAGAGATGTCCCTCTGGGTCATACTCTCTTGACTAACTTTCACCGTCAGGACAAAACTAGAGCACAACGCACGGACAAAGAAAGACACTTACTGAGTAGGTAACAGTTGCAGTAATGTTGTTAAAAAAAATAATAAAGCAACTGTCACCGTCACTCTAGAAACAGCGGTATGGTTCCAACATTCTTGCTTTGCATTCTCACTCTGGCATCGGTCTGGCACCACCATCAAAGTAAATTTCCTTTAAACAGCACGCGCAAACGGCAAACACAAAAACCTGATTAACATCAGCGAGACACACATTAACACGTGATTCCCTCAAAAGTGAAGCCTCATTGCAGCAGATTTAATGGAAGCTCCCACTGGTGCCTGGAAAAAACACCTTTGGCGTCATTTGAACTCGACAATCTGAAGTTCGAGCTCAAACGAAACAAAGTGCCAGAAAATTTGTTGGCATGGGATGAATACGGTATGAATTCTTTGTTTTGCGTTAATTCAGGTAACTGTAAAGTGCAATTATAATATTGGTTCTTGTCATTAAAGCGGGTCAAATAATGTGTATGCAATACGCTAAACTTGTCTCAGAATCATAATTCGTTATTTGTCTTCTGTAATGACCAAAGATGTTCTTTTCGTCGTTTGAAAAAAAAAGGTTTTAGTTTAGTCCTTGTTGTTGATACATAATTTGAAAGTCTTATAAACTAGTTCAAATCATCAAACAATTCTGGACTTAAGTTTGAGTAATCAGCTAGTGCACGCATTTTAATTGTGCAAAGAAGACGAACGGTAAAATAAATCACAAAGTGCATCACAGACAATGTTATGACTTGCAATATTCTGGATAGTGTTTGCAAAAGACTGCTAATATTTCCAGTCATCGTCAGTGTGTTTGGTAGCCAATAGCTACATATTTCATTTAGAGACACTTTACGTTCACTTCAAGGCAATTATCTCATCGGCTTAAAAGCATTAATAATGAAATGTCTGCTCTAACATTGGCGTTGTCGTCGTAGTATGTCCGTTGTATAGATGTAACCGAGTGCCGTAACACTACGATCACCTCAGGAGGCGAAGTGCAATCAAACAGGATTGAAAATGTTAGGGCTAATTTCTTAGCCCTATAAAAACTATTATGCAAACCCGAAGGTTTCCATGAACATACAGACAATCGGGAGCCACCAGACCCCATCACAAACAGAATTCCACAATCCACCGGTGTTGACTTAAAGGCCAACAACTCGGGTGCTGAGTCTGCTGTGAAAGGAGCGGTAGCCTCTCCTGTCACATATATATATATACAACATTTCAACTGATTTTGAATTAGAGGTCGATGATTTCTACGTGCGTTTAATAAGAGAGGCTCTGCAAAAATCAGGACAGACGGAAACGGAAGGTGTCCGAATACTTACACGTTTCGGTTGTGTGAGTTATCTCTTACCTTTGCACTGCACACAACATAACATTTGTTTTAAATTTTTTTTCTTGTCATGTTTCCTTGTGTGTGTGTGTGTGTGTGTGTGTGTGTGTGTGTGTGTGTGTGTGTGTGTGTGCGCGCGCGCGTATGTGTGCGTGCGTGCGTGCGCGTGTGTGTGTGTGTGTGTGTGTGTGTGTGTGTGTGTGTGTGTGTGTGTGTGTGTGTGTGTGTGTGTGTGTGTGTGTGTGTTTGTGTATGTAATGACATTGAGGAAACATGTTCTTATCTTTTTGCCATGATGTCTTTGCGCACACGGTACTAAAATGCCATTTTTTTTTCTTCAATTTTCAGTTATGACCAAAACAATGCCGACAAAGAGTAAGCAACTCCTACGCGCCGGCTACACGATGTCTGTCCTCCTTTTGGGTATGTTCCATGTTCGCTCAAACTCTCATGGCAGCATTGCCCGCTTCTACGTCGTCACCACAAGAAGAAGTCGGCAACCGGACAGGAGAGGCGCGTCCATCATATCGCGCAGATGTTGCACGCAACAGCCATGGCGTCAACAGCACGCTGACCAACGTGGTGCAATCAGATAGCATGCCGACCTCTAGCCTGGCACCACAGGATAAAGCAGTTGTCCACGACCGTTCGCCTGAGAGCCAGGATACAACCCAGACCAGGGACTTAACAAACCAGGAGCTCGCAGAAAGCAGCCCTGTTGTTACTGACCCAGGGATGCAAGCGTATAGACCTTTTTTGGTATCTGAGCAGCTCTTGCGAGACACGCTCTTTATTATGCTTTGAACATCGCGAGAACTTCGAACCTTGGCTTGTGCAGCTCGCACGAGATCGCTGTACCGCATGCTTTGCTATGCTCTGAAGTTTGCGAGAGATTACGAGAGCTTGGAATACCGATAGGGTCTATTCGCCCGGTAGTCAGGAAGTTAGCACAGAACGGAACGGTGGTTACTTCACAGAATTTGCTTACAAGTCATGAAATCCAAACGCCACAGACCGTTGAACGGAAGATTCAAGGACATTCAAGTGATAACGAAGATGCCGGCACGACACAAACTACGAGACCATAAGGTATGCGAAGTGATGACGTCGAATACCTTATGGTCTCGGTATTTCGTTGGCCTTCATATTTCCTACTTGTAAAATGACCCTCAAAGCTAACCGAGACTAGTTGAGGTTGTATCACAAAATACATATCAATGCGCCTCGCCAGCAGGTGGTTAGGCACGTTTCATGATATTGAGGATTGCAGTTTCCCCCTCACACACAATATTCCAAAATAATAAATAGTCAAACAGGGACCAAAAAACAGTTTGCACCAAGAGTTCAACTTTTTATCTATCCAAAACAGTAAAAAAAATTATATGAACATTCGTATTTCCAAGATGATTGGCGTTCCAAGACGCTATATCCTAAAACCCCCAAAACATGCTTTTACAACTTTAGTGCATAATAACTGCCCAAAGGTGCAGTTTAAAGCAACCATTGATAATAATTTTTAACATACTCCTTGAACACATTAAGAAAAATGGTTAACTTGCAAATAAAGGGACAGCATTGATCAGAACAATGGTAAGATAAAGGACGCTACTTATATTTTGTACATTTTTTATCTTTATCGTTTCCTGTAGACCTCAGAAGTTATAGCCAGCTTAAGAAATCATTCTAAAATCGAAAAACAAACATATATACATTTTGTACGCAGAGTAGATTGATATTTGACACAGTCACACAGACATACGTGGGCTATAGGGCAACCCTACCCCCTAAATTTGAAAACGGGGTCAATTTCTTAACTGCATGTATTCAGCAAAACAATCCATAAAAAAAAAAAATCACAAATAATGAACTTATGACTTTAGAAAAGCATTCAAAAATGCATATATACAACGCTTTTTCTTTGTTCCCAATTCAAGGGGGTGTGCTATTCTCAGGTAACACTGTGAACGCTCAAATGAGACTTGATCACATGTCAGAAAAAGTAATCCCCCCTGTTGTTCATGGTTGGTTGGTGGGATTTTTTTTTTATCTGAGCCATTGGCAAGCATGAAATGTCATCAACATTAGGAAAGACATAGTATCTCTCATTGTCTTTTGCGCGCAAACACTTCACACAGATCTCCTCTCGATCTGGCCCATCGGGGAAATGGGTTGACTTGGGGATGATCACCGCCCTGTATCTCTCCACCTTTCCATCCATGCTGACAAAGTCAGCGGTCACAAAGTCCCCAACTTGAATGTCTCTTTGTGGGACAAAGAACCTGGTTTTCACGACTGGCACCACATGGTTGGCTGACCACGCGGCATCCAGTGGCGTGTTGTGGGTAGACGTCCATTGGACATAAATTGGGAAGGACGTCGCTGGATCATCTGGTTTGCATACTTTGTTCATGTACAACATTTAGTCAAGCTGTCGAACTAACAGAATGAAACTGAACTCACTGCATTTTTACAGCAACAGCGTATACTCGTAGCATCGTCAGTTCACCGCTCGATGCAAAGGCAGTGACATTGACAAGAAGAGCGGGGTAGTAGTTGCGCTGAGAAGGATCGATAGCACGCTTTTCTATCTCTATTCTTTTTAACTTTCTGAGCGTGTTTTTAATCCAAACATATCACATCTATATGTTTTTGGAATCAGGAGCCCACAAGGAATAAGATGAAATTGTTTTTAAATCGATTTCGGAAATTTTGTTTTAATAATAATTTTTATATTTTTAATTTTCAGAGCTTGTTTTTAATCCGAATATAACATATTTATATGTTTTTGGAATCAGAAAATGATGAAGAATAAGATGAATGTAAATTTGTATCGTTTTAAAAACAAATTTTTTTTTTTTACAATTTTCAGGTTTTCAATGACCAAAGTTATCAATTAATTTTTAAGCCACCAAATTGAAATGCAATACCGAAGTCCGACCTTCGTCAGAGATTGCTTGGCCAAAATTTCAATCAATTTGATTGAAAAATGAGGGTGTGACACTGCCGCCTCAACTTTTACAAAAAGCCGGATATGACGTCATCAAAGGTATTTATCGAAAAAAATAAAAACAAATATCCGGGGATATCATTCCCAGGAACTCTCATGTCAAATGTCATAAAGATCGGTCCAGTAGTTTGGTCTGAATCGCTCTACACACACACACATACACACGCACAGACAGACACACACACATACACCACGACCCTCGTCTCGATTCCCCCTCTACGTTAAAACATTATTTTAGTCAAAACTTGACTAAATGTAAAAATAAAAAATAAAAAATAAAAAAATGGGATAGCGGCGAAACGGGATTGCGCCAAAATGGGATGCGATAGTAAGATGACGCTTGGCTTGTGAAATGTCGCCAAAATGGGACGGCGGCAAAACGGGATTGCACGTAAATGGGATATTGCGCGAATTATAAACGAAGGAGTAGACCCTAAGTTTCTCGTACGAGATGTTTACTGGGAGTAAATATTTGGGGAGTAAAAATTTAGTTCCTTGTGGAGTTCTTTTTTCGTACAAGATTTTTACTGGAAGTTTACTCCGGAGTCAATTTTTCGTGGAGTAAAAATTTCGTGTTACACCGGTTCATGACCGTTGTGGTAACGAGCGCACATTGCTGTCTCCATATTGTGTTCCTACGAATCGAAAGTATGATCGCCAAGCCCTTCTGTCATTGAAGGCAACGTTCGATATTTGCGTCTGTCAGCGTCGCCAACGTTCGACAGATTGTACTACTGTTACTCACAAACTTTCAATTTACACAATGAAATGCCAATAACATGCAAACACAACAATGGGAGACGAAGGGAAAACCTACTAGCGATTGAAATTATGCAAACGAACTCACAAATCCCTCACTTTCCGAATGCAAATGCTGCAAATCCGTATGCGCGCGTCGCTGTGCCGAACGTTGGGTTGCCGAACGTTGCTGACAGACGCAACAAAACTTGATCAAAAGGCACTAAAAACGATTAAATGTTTTACTTACTGGGTATCGCATTCCTCTTTTTCTTCCTGCAGACGATATGAAGCGGTTGAAACGTCGTTTCCGATGAAAGGCTCGGTTATTTCCGTTAAAAACGAAGTTTGCCGAACGTGTGATTCCGTCTACAGACACCGGTCGGATCACAACAAAAATGTTCATTCTTTGCGATTTTGTGATACTGTTGATGATACACCTGCTTTCCAGTGAAGAACATCAATAAAATGATGTTCACAAGCAAGAATAACAGACAAAAGCACGCGATGTGTAAAATTAGGCTTTGCTTTGCAAACAAAGCACGTGTTTTTTTTACTGACAGACACTTTCGGTGGCGATTGAAAATTTTTCCAGAAACGGTTTTATGCTCCCATTTGATATTTTTTCCCTATTTTATCTAGTCAGAGACTAACCTTGTGTATTAATTGAATTAATAACCCCATTATCATATGTTTTGTGTGATATTTCGTGTCTG
>NC_090248.1:32975466-33055466 GCF_037325665.1 Littorina saxatilis
GAGCGTCTTCGGATATTCCCGGCGTTCTGTTACTGTTACCTATTTTTAGAAGGTCAACGCAGTGTACAGAACGTAAATTGGACCCGTAAATTATCCTCACTGTAAAAGTGCAAAGGTCGAATCAATTTATAGCCACGCGAAAAATACACTGTCATCTATCTCTCTATAGATACGGCTTCTCTGTGTGTGTGTGTGTGTGTGTGTGTGTGTGTAAGTGTGTGTGTCTCTATGTAAGCAACACCTGTGCATTCTTCAGTTCTGTTTGTGATGTGGTCTGGCGGCTTTTGTGTAATTTTATGTACTGGCCTTCCTTTGAGAAGCCATAACTTGCTCAGTCCTGTTTGAGTGGAGTTCGCCTCCAAAGGTGATTAACACGGTTACATTCGTCGACAAGGATGGGACTCGATATGGTCAGGAATGGCATTATGGCCACTGAATCATTTTCGTGCTGTTCCCATTCCACGAATCTGGGAGGGACCTAAGCTTGGCGGGTCCATAGTTCGGACCCGGCGAAGCCGGCGTACGGCTCTAAGTACTTCTTCCCGGCGAAGCCGGCTACCCGGCGAAGCGGGTATTCATTCTAGTTACACTATGTATCATGTGAATACTGACTTCAAAAGTGGCCCTTACTAATGAAGCACACAAAACATTATATCACAAAGACATTAAGAACCTACAAGAGAAATTAAGTTATCAATTGAATTGTTTAATTTGATTTGAAAAGATAGATCGAAGGCGTCACTCCGGCCAAAAGCACGGTCGGGGCCAGCGACCACAACTTAAGTTTAAATCTGTCTGCGCTATCGAGGACCCAGGACACACTCATTCTTAGTCACCTCCCCTGCCGCAGGAAACAGATGGCGCCATAGCGTTGTTGTATGTAGCAACACTTCCGGGCGCGACATCCCATGTAAGCATTGGTTAAAGTTCCACTATTTTGGGGGATTTTTCTTCTTTCATAAAGTTCAGAACTGCACGTGAAGTGTAGGAATCAGACGCACGTCTTTTTTATACACCAAAATACTAATTTTGGATTACAGATCAATATGGTTTGTGGATGAAGTGACCTAATTTTTGACACAATAATTCGTGACAATACACGATGATGCTGTGTCAGTCAGTGTGTGCAACGGGTTTTGTAGTAAATTGTATAATTAAAGATAATTGAACTGTGTGTGATTCAGCTGCGGAACGTGAATACGATTGGTCAGGCTGTCATCAGTTTGTCTAGTTTAACACACAACAAAAGTAATGCGGGTTCTCTGATGTCAACCGACACTGCATAGTCTAACGGAGCTGCCAACTGCTACGGTGTAGCATGCTACGTTTTTGAGAGCATTTGCTACGCCAAGCTAAAAATGCTTACCGTTAAACAAAAGATCACAAACATGCAATAGTTCGCTCTTTTTTTGTGAGTCATGTTACTCATTTGTGCTTCCCACCCTGCTTAGCGGTCACAAAATGGGTAAGAAAACATTGTCTACACGGAAAAGTGGGGCTGCAGATACTCTCTAGTGGGCATTTTATGTTCCTGCATTCTCATTAAACTTGATTAAAAATGTATATCCTTGTGCAAGATGGCTTAAATGCCGACGTAGGAATTCATTTTAGAAAATGCTGTGCACACTTAAACACAATTTGCTAATGCTACGCTGAAAATTCCAGAAACTGAAATATAAATCGCTACATTTGAGGCTTCACAAGGGTTAGCAGGTCTGCATATATAGATACGCCACAGCTGAAGGAAAGCAGGTAGCAAAACGGTGCAGTCAACATTTTAAGAGAAAAAAAGGCAGGTGGTGGGGGAGGGTGAGATGAGGCAAGTAGCTGTTAAAATAGGAAAAAAAAATCGAACAAGCAGTGACACTAGCGTGAAACACCCATCTTTGTGGAACATTGAATAACATCTTGATTAAGGGACTATAGCGAGGGGTGTACATGAACACTTCCCCTTTTTTAGTGGCAGTAGGCAATCATTATTTTTGCTTTATCAGTGATTTGTGTCTTTTGCTTTGGACAGATTTTTGGAGGGATAGTAGGTCTAGAAAAGTTGGAACTTTGAAGGCCAGCCAACTTCTTGAAAGGTATGTATTTTTATTACTTTTATTTTGTTGAGTAGGACAATTAACTTACAACACCAGTAAAGATCAGAAGAAAAGACCTGTTAACTGGTCCATGCACATAAAAGAAAATATAAGCTGTTCACAGGAACTCATCTATTTACAGGTATGGATTGTAATCACAACAGCCCTGAAGTGGTGAGTATTTTACTCGCCATGGCGAATAGAAACATGTAACTGGCGAGTAGAAATGTTCATCTACTCGCTAAATGTGAGTTAAGTTGCTGAAACAAAGGGTTTGTTTGGCGAGTAATATATGCTCCCTGGCTTGTACATTTTGAGAAGCCAAAGGCTTGTGCATCATTTTTTGGATTTTCAGGGCTGCATAATGATTTTTTTCTTTCCACTTTTTGATGAAACTATACTGCTGCTTTTGTTCTTGCTGTAGCTGTTATTGTTGGGAGTTTCTTGAATCGATTTTCTCTCTTGTTTAGATTTCTCCCAATTATCACAGCACCCTTACCCTAGCCTGCAGAAAACCAACCTCAACTTTACCATGACGCGACGTGGTGCAAAGGGTGGAACCGCCCTGGTTGACACAGACATCGGCTTTGACCTTGACCGCCTGTTTGACCATTACAACATGGACCACATTCCTAAGCATCAACGCCTTGATCAGTTCAAGCAGCGTAATCTTCCCCATGTGAAGCACTACAAAGCTGCTGTCAACATTTTTGGCGGTCCGATCAGCCGTAAGCGTGTCATCATCGCCCCTCCCATGGAGACGCCCCTGAAAAGGAAGCTAGGGCTGTACATGAACCAGGTGCAGTTTCCACAACCCCCTGTTCTGAACAGCTCTGTGAATCCAGCGAATGAACCTTCAAGGATATTTTCCAGTACAGAGATCCATGATCAGGTGAGGTGTTCTTTTATCGTTAGTTTATGTGTGTTTGCTTAAACTTGTTTAAAAAAATTTGAATTTTTGCATATTGTTTTGTCGGTAGATACAAATGTACTGGGATTTTATGAAGTTGTGGTAATAGAATAAAAGGTACAGAATGGAGAACAAAACTGCCTGCTCCTTGCTGTGTATGCGTTTGACTATGTGCGCGTGTGCCCACATGTGTGCATATCTGTGTGTTGTAGAATGAACCTCATCTGGAACAATCACAAGCAATTAGTTTGAAAATGCATTAAGTAAAATAAAGTATTTTGTAATTCACCTATTTACTTTCCAACAAAATATAATTCACTTTGTTACTAAAGCTGCACATTTAATTCATTGTTGCAGGAAGAAAAAGAGAAGGAGATGAAGTACAAAAAGTGGTATGCTGAGCGGCAGGCACTGCGAGACAACTTGGAGGGAATGGGACTGAGCGAAGCTTTCCTTCAGGGCAAGGCAGACAAGACGGAGCTCGAAAAGCGAGTGGAGACTCGGCTTAGGGCAGCTCGGCTATTCAAACCAGAACCACCCCCTCCCCCAGAACCAGTGCCAGAGGAAAAAGAACCTCCAGTAGTGCCGAGTGTTAAGGTAGGTGCATACAGTTTATGCATGAAACAGTAGAAATCTGTGATAAGTCTTGACCATTGTTAGAGAAGTGTACGTCTGCAGTTCGACCATGGCTAATTCATGGGTAATTATGCTGGTTGTGATTTATTACACTAGGTACCCGTGCCATCAGCCCTGCAGATTCTGGACAAGTTCCTGACAGATAAGAAGATGCGCCTGATCGACCTGTTCCGCAACGCTGACACCAACAATGACTGGAAACTGACAAAATCAGAATTACAGGCTGCAATTAAAAAAGTGAGCTGATGAAAATTGTGGGTCCTTGTTTAGTGTGTCTATATGTGATAGCTGAAACAAATGTGATAGTTCTGCGTTTTAGTGTGTCTATTCCTGTGAAATTCTTACTTAGTAGACAGTGAGAAGAAATTTAGAGAAACATTGTCTGATCAAGCTGACAGCTGTGACAAAATTACCAGAAATCACAAGAAAATGTCAGTGCTTGGTGTTTCTGTGAATATTTCTGTAAGTACTTCTGTTGCTGACATTGACTTGCTGCTGTGTGGTCTTGAGTATAGCTGCATCTTAATCCAAACCTTTCTTACAGTACGACATTCCTCTGACTGGTTCAGATGTTGAGGATATGATGGTTACCCTGGACCGCAACTTTGATGAGCATTTGGACTTCAAGGAGTTAGCACAGGGGCTTGCGACACTTAGAGCTGAGCGAAGAGTCATCAGGCGACAGCAATCTGCGTCCGAGACCTCTGGAAAACAGACTCAGTCTTCACCGCTAGACAACATTTCTCGTAAGTCAGAGTTTTTCATAAAATATATATTTATGTGTTTTCGTATTCCTTTGTGATTTTTCAGTGGAAGTTTGCTGCTTGTTGTGTGTGTGTTCAGGCACGATTTACATAACATGGAATTTACCGTATGTCAATGGTAAAATCTTGAAAAGTTGGAAATAAAATTGACAAGAGGTCACACGCACCGGTTTGTATATTGGTTGACCGGTTTCTTCCTGAAAATCGCTGGGTATGTTCATGCCCACCTTATTTTGGTATTTTTCTGGAAAAACTGACTTGTTAATGTGTTATCATGTTATATATTTGTGCTTATGGGAAGTTATGCTACTCATGCTTGTTGAACACTGCACATTTCAGCTTACAGCAGAGATCAAATGAACTCGAACCAAAGCCGAAATACGATGAAATCCAACCAGAGCCGAGAGCAGATGGGGTCAAAGAACAACAGAGACCAGAGTAACGTCAACCAAAACAATTACTCCAGTTCTTCACTGTCACACAAGGGTCAGAGTGATGCAGAGCAGTATAAAGTGGATGACGTTGGGGAAATAGAAACATCTCTGGTAAGTTTTGGACTGTGTGTGTGTGTGTGTGTGTGTGTGTGTGTGTGTGTGTGTGTGTGTGTGCATGCATGTGCATGGGTGGGATTTTTCCGGTATATGCCGGAAATCCGGAATCGATTATAGCCTCTTTTTATTTTTTAGTTCGGTTCAGGATTCATAACATTTTTCAGTCCCACCCATGCATGTGTGTTGTCTTTCTTTGGTAGTGGAGAACTGTAAACATGCTGAAAGCTGTCACATTTCCAAACATAGCAGCCATGCGATTATGCATCTGTTAAAAATGTGGCATATGGGCCAGACAGTCAGCAGATCATGAAAAGGAAAGCTAAATTGTAAAGAAAAAGAAACGGAACAGACAAAACGTGCTGTAAACTCCTTTGTTTCAAGATAGTAGTTTCTAATTCTATGCACTATCAGCAATGGTGTAGCTCCCATGGGGTCGCCTTCACGCGGCGGGAGCGTTTAAACAGAGCTACCCCACCCCTTTACTTCTCTTCTTTTGTCTTATTTCTGCCTTACCAGTCCTTTCACCTATATTTCCTTCCAAGAAAACTCTCCCTACTATTCCCTGCAGTTTTCCAATTCTTTTCTTGTTGTCTTATTTCTACCTGACTGGATCCATCACCTTTATTTCACTTACCAAAAGTCTTCTTTTCCACATCCTTATTTCTCTGCACCCCGCATGTCGTAAGAGGCGACTAACGGATTCTGTTTCTCCTTTTACCCTTGTTAAGTGGTTCTTGTATAGAATATAGTCAATGTTTGTAAAGATTTTAGTCAAGCAGTATTTAAGAAATGTTTAGTCCTTTGTACTGGAAACTTGCATTCTCCCAGTAAGGTCATATATTGTACTACGTTGCAAGCCCCTGGAGCAATTTTTGACTCACATGCGAAGCAAAAGTGAGTCTATGTACTCACCCGAGTCGTCCGTCCGTCCGTCCGGAAAACTTTAACGTTGGATATTTCTTGGACACTATTCAGTCTATCAGTACCAAATTTGGCAAGATGGTGTATGATGACAAGGCCCCAAAAAACATACATAGCATCTTGACCTTGCTTCAAGGTCAAGGTCGCAGGGGCCATAAATGTTGCCTAAAAAACAGCTATTTTTCACAATTTCCCCATTTTCTCTGAAGTTTTTGAGATTCAATACCTCACCTATATATGATATATAGGGCAAAGTAAGCCCCATCTTTTGATACCAGTTTGGTTTTCCTTGCTTCAAGGTCACAGGAACTCTTCAAAGTTGGATTGTATACATATTTTGAAGTGACCTTGACCCTAAACTATGGAAGATAACTGTTTCAAACTTAAAAATTATGTGGGGTACATGTTATGCTTTCATCATGAGACACATTTGGTCACATATGATCAAGGTCAAGGTCACTTTGACCCTTATGAAATGTGACCAAAATAAGGTAGTGAACCACTAAAAGTGACCATATCTCATGGTAGAAAGAGCCAATAAGCACCATTGTACTTCCTATGTCTTGAATTAACAGCTTTGTGTTGCATGACCTTGGATGACCTTGACCTTGGGTCAAGGTCACATGTATTTTGGTAGGAAAAATGTGTAAAGCAGTTCTTAGTGTATGATGTCATTGCTAGGTTTAGTTATTTGACCTTGACCCTGAAGGTCAATGTCATGTAAAGGTCAAGGTCAAGCATGTGAGTCGTATGGGCTTTGCCCTTCTTGTTTGATTAGTGCTTTTGTGAACAAGAAACACTTAACAAGTGGCTCTATCCCATCTCCCCCCTTTCCCCTATCCCATCTCCCCCCTTTCCCTCGTCGCGATATAACCTTCGTGGTTGAAAACGACGTTAAACACCAAATAAAGTAAAGCAATGGTGTAGCTTAGCTAGCTGTATATATAGGCTTGTCTAAGTGTTGTGCTTCCTGAAGTATATATAGCTTCAGGAAAGAGCTCCTCTTGGGCAGCATTATACATCTTCTCATACAGTGTAACCTGTGTTTAATTGCCTTCATTTTAAAACTCCCTCTACACTAAGACCTGGGTTTCTAAAATTGTTACTAAAATCATCTCTATTTTAAAACTCCCTCTCTTTTTAAAGTTCTACTTTTTTTTTTTTAGACGTTTGAAGGTCTTAACATAGAGGTGTGACTGTGTTTTCAGGGCTTGAAGGTGTTAACTTAGAGGTGTGACTGTGTTTTCAGGGCTTGAAGGTCTTAACATAGAGGTGTAACTGTGTTTTCCGGGCTTGAAGGTCTCAACATAGAGGTGTGACTGTGTTTTCAGGGCTTGAAGGTCTTAACATAGAGGTGTGACTGTGTGTTCAGGGCTTGAAGGTCTTATCATAGAGGTGTGACTGTGTTTTCGGGGCTTGAAGGTCTCAACATAGAGGTGTGACTGTGTTTTCAGGGCTTGAAGGTGTTAACTTAGAGGTGTGACTGTGTTTTCAGGGCTTGAAGGTGTTAACTTAGAGGTGTGACTGTGTTTTCAGGGCTTGAAGGTCTTAACATAGAGGTGTAACTGTGTTTTCCGGGCTTGAAGGTCTCAACATAGAGGTGTGACTGTGTTTTCAGGGCTTGAAGGTCTTAACATAGAGGTGTGACTGTGTTTTCAGGGCTTGAAGGTCTTAACATAGAGGTGTGACTGTGTTTTCGGGGCTTGAAGGTCTTAACATAGACGTGTGACTGTGTTTTCAGGGCTTGAAGGTGTTAACTTAGAGGTGTGACTGTGTTTTCAGGGCTTGAAGGTCTTAACATAGAGGTGTAACTGTGTTTTCCGGGCTTGAAGGTCTCAACATAGAGGTGTGACTGTGTTTTCAGGGCTTGAAGGTCTTAACATAGAGGTGTGACTGTGTTTTCAGGGCATGAAGGTCTTAACATAGACATGTGACTGTGTTTTCAGGGCTTGAAGGTCTTAACATAGAGGTGTGACTGTGTTTTCAGGACTTGAAGATCTTAACATAGAGGTGTGACTGTGCTTTCAGGGCTTGAAGGTCTTAACTTAGAGGTGTGACTGTTTTCAGGGCTTGAAGGTCTTAACATAGAGGTGTGACTGTGTTTTCAGGACTTGAAGGTCTTAACTTAGAGGTGTGACTGTGTTTTCAGGGCTTGAAGGTCTTAACTTAGAGGTGTCACTGTTTTCAGAGCAGCACACCCAGTTCGCTGGAACCACCCCCGCCAGACCTGAGGGAAGAGTGTCGTCAGTCGTCCTCGCCTGAAGAGATGGTGGCCCTGAGAAAGCATGACAGAACTGTGCTGGAGCGCTCAAAGTCAAAGAAATGGGTGAGGATCCTGCTGCACCATTGCTTGATACTTTCATATGGCCGCAGCCAAGTCAGTACGAATATGTTATAAGAGGCAGTCAATAAATTTGTTCTTTCTTCCTTCCATCCCTTCTTTCTTATTTTGCTTATTACATCATGAGTAGAAACCTCATAACATTTATCACAAGATGATTATTCTCTTGATAAGTGCTGAGACTTCTTGTGTTGCTGTAGAGGCATGCCAAGAAAACATTAAGGCTGTAGAAATCTGCAAAGTCCAGGCAAGCTTCGCTGAATTCAGATATGTAATATCATTTAAGTACAGTGGAACCCCCCTTTTAAGACACCCATAAGTCTTAGAAAATCTGGTCTTAAAAAGGAGGGAGTCTTGAAATGAAGGGTAATTCTACAGATGTTATGAACAGATAATCTTTAAAAAAAAAAAGAAGCAAAAAAGCAGGGTCTTAAAAGGGAGGGAGTCTTAAATTTGGAGGGGTCTTCTAATGGGGGGTTCCACTGTATGTTTGGTCAACTCCTACCATGTGATCCCCGTTAACCTCCCTTGTTTTGAGATATCATTTTATAATTCAACTTCAGTGCAAAAAAATATTTCTGAAAATAATGTTCAATTCTACAGCCATGGACAGGCAAGAAAGGGTCATGTGATGAGATGCCAGGAGTGATTCGCATTGGGCATCTGAAGGTTGACCAACACTGTATGGAGTCCACCTTAGAGGGAGAAGTCGGTGTTCTTATGGACAAGTTTCGACGCAACCGTCTGAAGGAATACTTTGAGGTCATACGAGTATGTCACGAGAAGGGGCTTGTACTCACTCCAGAACTCCTGGACAGAGGTGAACATACTGAGGGGGGGGGGGGGGGGGGAGAGAAAGAAAGAGAGAGAGAGAGAGAGAGAGAGAGAGAGAGAGAGAGAGAGAGAGAGAGAGAGAGAGAGAGAGAGAGAGAGAGAGAGAGAGAGAGAGAGAGAGAGAGAGAGAGAGAGAGAGAGAGAGAGAGAGAGAGAGAGAGAGAGAGAGAGAGAGAGAGAAAGAGAGAGAGAGAGAATGAATGACTTTGATCTGGTAGCCGGTAGCTCTACTCCGCCCATCCCCGGCCACGTCAGATGGGTGGGAGTCGCCAGTCGCATTGGGTGGGCCCCTTTGAGGCTGAGGGCCCGGCACCGTCTTCACCTGGCTGCGACCCATGAATGAATGAATGAATATGAATGCATTCTTTGTGTGTGTGTATACCTGTCATCCCATGTGATTGCATGATTGTATACCTTGGGCATATTTAAGTGAATTCTCCGTAAACACATTCTTCCAGCCAGATCTTATCTAACCAGATTTTGCCCTTTCATCAGCACCTTCAAACCTTTTTCCTTCTGTCGACAGTACTGCTGTACCCACCAGAACTGCCCAGGTGGGAGTGTATGAAGAAGCTGGCGTTGCCGACAGGGCCTTTAGCAGGGTTGAGCGAGCAGTTTGCAAAGCTGCCAAGGAAACCCCAGACACCGCCAGAGATTCGTTACAAGGACAAAATGAAGAGGTCAAGTAACGGAACGCTGATGATCGACGTGAGGCACATGTACCCCCCATGGGCCAAGGTGTCCCCCGTCATCTCCAAGGAGAATCTGAGCACAGGCCGCGCCTTGGTGTCACACAAGCTGGACAGCTGGATGTCTTTTGAGGAGTATGACCAGTACACAAGGTGAGTGTCATTTTAATGGAAAGTGGTGAACAGGGGTGGTGGATGTCTTTTGAGGAGTACGACAAGTACACCAAGTGAGTGTCTTTTTAATGGAAAGTGGTTGATGTCTTTTGAGGAGTATGACAAGTACATCAAGTGAGTGTCTTTTAAATGGAAAGGGGTGAACAGGGGTGGTGGATGTCTTTTGAGGAGTATGACAAGTACACCAAGTGAGTGTCTTTTAAATGGAAAGAGGTGAACAGGGGTGGTGGATGCCTTTTGAGGAGTATCACAAGTACACCAAGTGAGTATCATTTTAATGGAAAGGGGTGAACAGGGGTGGTGGATGTCTTTTGAGGAGTATGACCAGTACACCAAGTGAGTGTCTTTTTTAATGGAAAGGCAGACCTGTTTACCAGTACGATTTGGGCGTATTCTGTACGCCAAATTATTATCGGTACGACAATACGCGACACACGCACAAAATACAACTAAGAAAAAGTCTAGAGTACGTTTTCTGGTGTTGGTGTGCTGATTACGGGATGGCACAACTAATACCGGTTTTGGTCTAAGGGAAATAACCCTGACAGCGAATGGAAACCTCGTTCAGTTGTTGGCACGTGCGATCGTCTGGACAATCGTGGCAAAATGAAGCGGACAAATTTGCCAGTTTCGGATGACTGTACCAAGTCTAAACAGCAGAAGCAGCAGATTTTCTTGGAGAAATATAAGAAAGAGCCAGGAATTGTGAAGTCTCCTGTGGGAAAAAGTCATGCACACTGCAAGTATTGTAAATAAGATTTCTCCGTTGCCGATGCCAGGAAATATGACATTGAACGACACTGCAGTTCCAAAACTCACCTGGACAAGGTTTCTGCAAAGAAATCCGCTGAAAGCTGCCAAGGAATTATGAAGTTCATTCCCGCAAAGCAAATCCTGCCAGAAGAAAAGGCTGACTAGTCCGTGCTGAAGCAATGTTTTCTGAGATGATTGTAAAAATGAACTCGCTACTGTCAACCGCAGATGTTATTTCATGAACTTCATCTTTTCATTATCAATCTGTTGCGAAGACACTGGTTATAAATAATGCTACAAACTTGACAAGTTAATAAAATTGTTTTATCCCTGTTGTATTGGAAGGAGTTAAATTCTGAAGGTGTTCACAAGACATGCTATTCTTACACAAACACGTTTACACCCACGCATACATTTTCCCCAAGCCCATTTGGCTTTGCTTGCAAAGTACGTACACCAACTTTTTGAAAAATACACAACTTTTTGGGAAAGTACTCTTGCCTCGGTTTAGGGTAAACAGGTCTGGAAAGGGGTGAACAGGGGTGGTGGATGTCTTTTAAGGAGTATGACAAGTACACCAAGTGAGAATGCTGAAGGGACATTAAAACCCAAAAACCAAACCAAACACCAAGTGAGTGTCATTTTAATGGAAAGTGGTGGATGTCTTTTGAGGAGTATGACCAGTACACAAAGTGAGTGTCATTTTAATGGAAAGTGGTGCACGTGCACGAGAAAGTTCCTAACAGTGAGGGAACCAACCGCTGGGTGGGACTGGTTAAAACTGAGATTTGTGTGAGATTTCAACCAATATGAAGCTATTTTGGGGTCCCAACCTTTCTTGTGTGTACTTTCTTGTACATGTACAAGCAATACCAATGCCACCAGACATGGGATTCTCAAGTATCCACTACTGAAATTCTACTGACATTGGTTACTACTTTGGTTGCCTACATTTTGCTGCTGATTTTGTCTAACTAACACACTGGAACCCGGCCTTTAGCAGATGCAGGTGGTCCACTGCTTTGAAATTTTGATGAAAATCATAAATTTCATAAATGAAAATAAGAGAAAGGAAACTTACTTGTTAACACTATTGTGACTAGCACTGCCACGGCGTTAACGTCCTGCCTGCCCAAGCTTGCCACCAAGAAACTTCCCAAAAATCTGTCTAGCAAGCTTGAATTAAGTCCAATCACCACCAAACTTTGTGTACTAATTCAAAAATGGATGCCCAGTTCAGTCGTGCTATTTATAAGTTTGTCACGCGATTTGTTTTAGCAAAGGGGGGTGAAAGGGGGATAATTTGTGTTTTTTAACGTTTTTTTGTGTGTGTTTTATTTTCCACTGCTTTTTTTAAAAGTTATTTTTTAACAGAAAGTATTATAAATAATGTTATAACCAAACAAGGTGTAAAACCTATGAATTAGCTGAAATATTGTTAACATTGTACACAGAAATAAGGAGACAGTACAAAGAAAAAAACAAGCAAATCACGCATTCACTCACAGCATCCTGACTCAAATGAAACAAAACTGTAACACTCACCAAATGATGTCTAGGTAATCCATATTGAATATATAAGTCACATTTTCACAACAAAGTACCAACTGTACACCTATGAACAATTCCAAAAGGATTTGAAGGCTCCAGCCATCCATTGTTATCAGTGCTGCCACGCCCCCATAGCTCCTGCACGATTCCGAGATACATGTTCGTCTAGCAGTATCACCCCCTACCACGTGTAGTTTGCCGACTCGTACTAGCAACAACGGGACTGTTTCTTCCTCAATATCACTGCTATTATCGCTTTCTTGAGGCTAAAACGACACGATGTATCATGATCTACAGGATCCTCAAGATCCAACATCCGGAGAATCTCCTCCCGTGACAAGGCTCGCCTTCGATTCATTTTTGACTCACATGCGAAGCAAAAGTGAGTCTATGTACTCACCCGAGTCGTCCGTCCGGACGTCCGGAAAACTTTAACGTTGGATATTTCTTGGACACTATTCAGTCTATCAGTACCAAATTTGGCAAGATGGTGTATGATGACAAGGCCCCAGAAAACATACATAGCATCTTGACCTTGCTTCAAGGTCAAGGTCGCAGGGGCCATAAATGTTGCCTAAAAAACAGCTATTTTTCCCATTTTTCCCATTTTCTCTGAAGTTTTTGAGATTGAATACCTCACCTATATATGATGTATAGGGCAAAGTAAGCCCCATCTTTTGATACCAGTTTGGTTTACCTTGCTTCAAGGTCAAGGTCACAGGAGCTCTTCAAAGTTGGATTGTATACATATTTTGAAGTGACCTTGACCCTGAACTATGGAAGATAACTGTTTCAAACTTAAAAATTATGTGGGGCACATGTTATGCTTTCATCATGAGACACATTTGGTCACATATGATCAAGGTCAAGGTCACTTTGACCCTTATGAAATGTGACCAAAATAAGGTAGTGAACCACTAAAAGTGACCATATCTCATGGTAGAAAGAGCCAATAAGCACCATTGTACTTCCTATGTCTTGAATTAACAGCTTTGGATTGGATTGGATTGGATTGGATAAGATTTACAGTCCAGTGAGGTTACCCTCATGGAAATTCGGGCTGCTTTCTCCCCGGGGAAAGCGAGCTGCCATACATACGGCGCTACCCATATTTTTTTTTTTTTTCCTGCATGCGTGTATTCATGTTTCCTGAGACTTAATGCCGTGTGAGATGGAATTTTTTTTACTTTATTCCAAGTCCCACGGGTATTTGATGGACATTTTTATCTATGCCTATACAATTTTGCCAGGAAAGACCCTTTTGTCAATCGTGGGATCTTTAACGTGCACACCCCAATGTAGTGTACACGAAGGGACCTCGGTTTTTCGTCTCATCCGAAAGACTAGCACTTGAACCCACCACCTAGGTTAGGAAAGGGGGGAGAAAATTGCGGCCTGACCCAGGCCTGAACACGCAACCTCTCGCTTCCGAGCGCAAGTGCGTTACCACTCGGCCACCCAGTCCATATTGTGTTGCATGACCTTGGATGACCTTGACCTTACATGTATTTTGGTAGGAAAAATGTGTAAAGCATGTGAGTCGTATGGGCTTTGCCCTTCTTGTTTTTGTTCGAAAACACCACGCAAATCTGCACTAATTTGATCAAGCCGGAAGAGAAAACCACGTGTATCAAGGGAAACAACTCAATTTATTGCAATCTTCAAAAACCGGGAAGCAATCACGAGTCTTGTACCTTGTATGACTGGTACTGAAAAATGCGCGTCCCGTCCATGGGCGTGTCAGCGCGGTTACTGATTTATCAGTGTCCCGTCGCGAAAGTGTTAAGAAATGATCCAAGAGTGTAAATATTGTCAATATTTTGGATTAGACTCAGTCCATGCTAACTTTTCAAAGAACTGGGTAAGAAGGATGAAGGAAAAACAAATCAGATATTAATTAATGGCAGAATAGAAGCAGATTGTTAAAATCAGAGATGAAAGTGATTTAAAATGATGAAAATATTTCAACTAGTCGGTGTAATGTGCCCAGTTTGGCCTAAGGGAGACAACTATGTTTATTGCAGCCCTTATACTCTTGAAATGATTCCCTCCCTTGGAAGGTCCTGAACCTGTTTTAACTTTGCCCCTTATCTGCGCAGAGAGAAAGAGAGAGAGAAAGAGCAGATTTGGAGATGAAGGAATAAAGGAAAAAATTGTTCTGTTTACGTACGCGTCCAACATCTTTTCATCTTAATTTATTTTGTAGTTCTGACTAGATGTGATAATTTTGCTGATATTGTGTTTGTATTTTTTAACTATATCAACCATTGTAGTGTTATAATGTTTGTACCTAATGAATGTGGTACTTGTTTTTTTCCAGACATCTGCCAAGACGCTACAAAAAGCTGAGTATAGCGACAACTGAGGGAGGACTGGACCATGCTGAAATCATGTCCTATACCAAGTATGTCGGTCTTGTTTTTACAATCTTAATTTTATTTGAAGCTATTACTCGAAATGAAAATGATGGTGAAAAATTCATTATCACAAGGACTGCATTTACCAGTACGTTTGGGTGTTCTTCTGGAAAATATGTCAAATGCCATAAAATGCTTATCATTATGTATGTACAGGATTATGATTATGTTGATTCATCTGACAGTATTTTTCTCCCTCACAGGAATAATAAAAAGATTGCATTTCAGGATTTGACTGGTTGGTGTAACAGAGTGACCGTTTTTGTTGTTGTGGTTTTGAGTTTGTGTGAGATCGAGATAGCTGCTGAATCAGACTTTGAATATAATTGCACCACAAATGACAAACTCTACCACCTCTCTACAGCCATTGATGCAGACAAGACTAGACACAGATGTCACTATTCTCCCACTTCCTCCATCCTCTCTTCTGATACCCAACATTAGTTATAGGCATTTGGCATTACGGTGGAACCCCTGTTTTGCCGAGTTTATTACTGTTATTTTATGATACATACTTCAAAATCCTATGTTCTGTTATGACTTATGAATTATTAAAATATGTCAAATTGAATGTTTTATATCATTTTCTTTCTTTAGGATGGCAGATTATAATTCTAACATGTCTGCAGTGTGAGTATTATAAAAGAAAATATTTGTTGACTTGACATGTGTATCAGGGATGCGAAAGACACTTGCCCACGATGTCTAGAAATAATGTTATTACTATAGGCGATCAAAAACAGCAAATCACTTGCCTCCAAAGTAGCATTTTAGAATGTCCAACTGTACAGTTGTTTACTTCAGTGTTATAGCAAAATGTGTATATGTTGCCAAGATCCTTCTCTCATTTGCCTACTTAGTAAATAGGTTTGACTAAGAGTTTGTTTTGAGTCAGAGGAAATATGGAAAAAGTTGTGGGCCTGTGAATTTGAAAAAGAACTTAGTCGTTGTGCAAGTGGACATTTTTAACTTCTGCATCCATGTACATTGTATTCCAATTCATGAGATCTTGTTTTGTTTAGTTTTGCCAGTCTATCTTATTTGAAACTGTTAGTTTAGTCTTACCCAAGTGGACTATTATGTTGAGAAATTCCACATTAGGTTACAGTGTTAAAACATATTTCAAATATAGTCTACTTGCCTCCAAGCACTCACAGACAAAACACAAAGCAGATTTTATGATTTTCTGTAAATTTCAAGCCTGAAGCATCTGTTCTTGAAATTTGTGCAAAATAATCCGTTGAGAAAATGTTTGGTATATATATCCAGATATGTATGTGATGTCTGTCAGCGGTGGCTTATACCTACTTTTTATCGCTGATTTTGACAAAGACAAAAACGAAAAACCCTATGCTTAGCATTGCCCACTGACTCTCCAGGGAGTTGCCCCTCCATTCTGTTGGGGAACTTCTGTGGTGCATGGATTTCTGGGGCTTTTTTTCTGTCCAACTTAAGTCTAAGAAGCAGCAATGGTTTAAGGCAATTGGCGTTTATTTGTTTTGCATGGATGGACGTATGTGTTTGTGCGTATGTGTGATTACTTTTCTTCAACCTGTCATGAAGTGTGAAATATACATTCAGAGGCAGTAAGAAATATCGTTACAATAGGAAAGTCACGGACAAGCCCCGGAGGTAAAATTAGTGAGCACACTTGAGATAGTGTGAGAGCAAAAAAACTGATTTAGAAAGTTGGCAAAGGTCTGGGAAATTAAATTTGAAATAAATGTAATGTGATCCACCACCCCCAGACCTTGGTTTATTTCTCTTTATTTTTTCACATTTCTTTTCATTTTTAGTTGTATGTTTTTTTGCAGTTTGTTTTCCATTCATATTCATAATAATTCTTTTGTTTTGTCATTGAGTTTTTTGGGGAAGTTTCTATTGTCCTTTTGTTGTTAGCTATATAGGTTTTTCACATATTGGTTAGTTGCTTTATTTTCAACTGTTGGTCAGAAACTGATTATATTCTTTGTAGACATTGAAAAGACGCCAAAAACAGAAAAATTATTTTTGTTTTGGGTAGTATTTAGGGTATAAGTTTTTAAAACAGTAACAGGGTATTTTTGTATCTCCTTTTATTTTTGTTGACTCACCTAAAGGATCAAGAGAGTCTTAATAATGAGGAGTTTTAGGCTATATGCTATTGGCATCATCTTGATTAGGGTGCCCGTGTGTGCCGTGTGCGTGCGTGCGCGCGTGTATGCATGCATGCGCATGTGCATGCATGTGTAAGTGTGTGATCACGTGCGCATGTGTGATATATCCAACCAGTTAGGCCAAACTAAAGTATCTGTTGATTTAGGGTAACGTGACCAAAAAAGATAGGGTCGGTTAGGTCAGCTTTTTTTAATTATTTTTTAAATTTTGTTTGTATAAATTCAGTCGATTTTAAAGGAGGTTACTTCCCTTAGTCTTGGTATGGTTTGCAAAATGTGCCAAAAGTTTTAGTTTTTTTGTGAGAAATGAAAAAAAAAGTTTTAGGGTCGGTGGGAAAAAATAATGCCACTTTACCCAAAACCAACTTTTTTTTGTGTGCCTTATGGTATGTTAAATATGTATTCAGTTTACCGGTGACAGACAAGGACAAACACAGGAGGTAAAGTAGTGAGCAAGCTTGGAATATAGACAAGTCCAGGAAATTGAAATACTGTAGACAGAGGATGTGTCATATACACCATTTTCTCTTGAAGTTCCAATGTCTTCTTTTCTGACAATGATGTTAAATGAGGCGCAGCGTTATTATGAGTTTCTAATATGCTGACTGTTAGCAAATGATAACAGACATGTTGAGAAAAAGATATCAAGCATGAGCCTTTTAGGCGAATGCTGATATCGTTTGTGAGACATGTCTGTTATCATTTGCTACATGTATACAGTCAACATATTAGAAATAACGGTTTTATTACCGTTTAATTTGACCAAAAGAAATTTTGAAGCGACCCCGCGAATTAGACAGAACAGTCGCAATGGGAACTTGAGCGCTCCTACCTGATTATGCCTGTCAGTCAAAGAATTCTCGTGACCTGGGTCAGCCAATCAGAGTAACATACCTGACGTGATGAATATTCACAGGTCAAATGCGTTTGACACACAACAATTACAAGATAAACCATGTTGAACATGCGTTTCGGTTGCTTCGCTTTTTCTTGTTGAACAGAGAGCGACAGATTTAGAACCGACTCCAGGCAGATGGAAAATGACGTAAAGATACATTTGACGTAATGTGAGTGACGCAATTTCACTTGATTTTTCCGAACTTAGATCATTTAGATTTCAAGTGAGTGGGTCGGCATTGCACACTCAGAGGATGGGCGGTGCTTTGCTGTTCCGTAAAGCACCCACCGACAAAACTCGCTTTTCGGCATTTTGTAGATAAAGAGAGTATTATCTGACAGCATTTGAAGTGTCCTTCTTAAGAATAAATCACGCTGATATTGTTGATTTAAAGTTTTACTTTGTCTTGTTAATTTTTAGCTTGATAAACAAAAAAGGTCCCTGCCTGAACGTTATGACATTTAGAGGCTCACCTAGAATCCGTCCTGATTGGTCAAAAAGCCATATGGGGCACTGAATTGGTAATAAGATAAGATCTGGGAAACAAAGGGACATGGGCGCTCAAAATATATACATGTGCAACAGGAGGAGGTGACAGTTATGTGGTGCCAGTCTCCTGCACCCCTAAGAATAAAAAGCATTGGCATGAACAAGTGGCTTTCAAGCGAAGATGAGAATTGTCTAGTTTAAGGCAGTGTGCGGCACTAAAATTTAACTTTGAGAATACAAAGTGTCTTATAAAAATGATGAAAAAATGGTAAAACTAATAGACATAAACTACCGTTGCAATGAAAATTTACTGCCGCCATGTTAGATTTCTAGGAAACGGTTTTACAGCAACATCATACATCAGAAATGCATAAGATTTGACACAAGTATACACATGACTTGTATCTACAATCATATAGAACGATATTTTGACAAAAGATTAGAGTTGAATTTAAATTAATTTTTGTAATAAGGATTAATCAATTTCTAACCACATATTCATTCATCTTTATTACAAAAATTGATACAAATTCAACTCTAGTCTTTTGTCAAAAAATCGTTCTATATGATTGTAGAAGTCATGTGTATCCTTGTGCCAAATTTTATGCATTTCTGATGTATAATGTGGCTGTAAAACCGTTTCCTAGAAATCCAATATGGCGTTGTTTATGCCAGTTTCCATACCAACGGCTGTCTATGTCCTTTAGTATGCACACATTTTTCATTCATTTTCATAATTCACTTCAATAACTACCCAGAAAACTGAGTTAATTCATGTATTCTCCAAGTTTAATTTTCGTAATTTTAGTGCCTCACATTGCCTTAATAATAATATCTCATCACAAGGTGACTCAATGCTGGATATTTTCTGGGGTACCAGGGAATTTGGATCTGAATAACTCTCACTTACTCTTCTTCAATAGTCGTGTATAGTATATTTTAGAACACTAATTACAACCCTTTGTTTATTTCTTTTCTGACAAGATAAAAATCTTCTCATATTTTGGTTTGATTTTGCTTTAAACAAAAAAACATTTCTTTCCTTTTTCCTCTATTTTTCTTTATTGTTTTTAAAGTTAATGGTGGGGCGGGGATGTAGCTCAGTCAGGGCTGGGATGTAGCTCAGTCGGTAGCGCGCTGGATTTGTATCCAGTTGGCCGCTGTCAGCGTGAGTTCGTCCCCACGTTCGGCGAGAGATTTATTTCTCAGAGTCAACTGTGTGTGCAGACTCTCCTTGGTGTCCGAACACCCCCGTGTGTACACGCAAGCACAAGACCAAGTGCGCACGAAAAAGATCCTGTAATCCATGTCAGAGTTCGGTGGGTTATAGAAACACGAAAATACCCAGCATGCTTCCTCCGAAAGCGGCGTATGGCTGCCTAAACGGTCATACACGTAAAATTCCACTCGTGCAAAAACACGAGTGTACGTGGGAGTTTCAGCCCACGAACGCAGAAGAAGAAGAAAAAAAAGTTAATGTTTTTTTTTAGAGCTCATTCGTTGGGATTTTATTTTTTAATGTTTGTTATGGCATTTATATAGTACTAGAATGAATACCCGCTTCGCCGGGTAGCCGGCTTCGCCGGGAAGAAGTACTTAGAGCCGTACGCCGGCTTCGCCGGGTCCGAACAATGGACCCGCCAAGCTTAGGTCCCTCCCAGATTCGTGGAATGGGAACAGCACGAAAATGATTCAGTGGCCATAATGCCATTCCTGACCATATCGAGTCCCATCCTTGTCGACGAATGTAACCGTGTTAATCACCTTTGGAGGCGAACTCCACTCAAACAGGACTGAGCAAGTTAGAGCTTATCTCTAAGCCCTTTTGAACTGTTATGGCTTCACAAAGGAAGGCCAGTACATAAAATTACACAAAAGCCGCCAGACCACATCACAAACAGAACTGAACAATGCACAGGTGTTGCTCACATAGAGACACACACACACACACACGCACACACACATACACAGAGAAGCCGTATCTATAGAGAGATAGATGACAGTGTATTTTTCGCGTGGCTATAAATTGATTCGACCTTTGCACTTTTACAGTGAGGATAATTTACGGGTCCAATTTACGTTCTGGACACTGCGGTGACCTTCTAAAAATAGTAACAGAACGCCGGGAATATCCGAAGATGCCCCCTTCATACTGTAGTGCACCACACGAAGGAAGGGAGGTAAACGCTGAAAACATGGAGAAGATGAGAAGATAAGGAAGAGTTACTTATAATGGTGAAATGAACACAAAAACCAAATTCGGTTCAGCGCTGCGCGCTGAGAGCACGTGTTGAAATATCTCATCGATGATATTGTGTCCGGGGTGTAGCTGAATACGGTGTCCAAATTTGAAAAAGATCCACCGAGAACTTTGGCTTTGGTGTGTCGGTATGGGGGCCCGGGTAGCTGAGGTGGAACCAAAATAGCTGAGGTGGAACCAAAATCGGTTCAGCGCTGCGCGCTGAGAGCACGTGTTGAAATATCTCATCGATGAGGTTGTGTCCGGGGTCTCTCTGAATAAGCCCACCAAATTTGAAGCAGATCCATCGAGAACTTTGGCCGTGCATCGCGAAGACACAGATACACAGACACACACACAGACACACAGACAGACACAAGTCGTATATATATATAGATTGGTAGCAAACACACAAGGCTCTCTTGAGCGTAGTGTAAGTCATTGTTGTTGCTTCTTTTATTTTCAGTCTAGTAATTTGATTTAAAAAGCCATCTTCAGAAAATTTTAAATTCAAAATTTGTTTTAAATTATATGTACCCCTTTCTTCGATACTCTTTCTAAGACTTTTGGATCATTTTTTTCATCATTGACATTTGTTTTGTTTGTTCATATTTTATATCATTACTGCATGAAAACATGATACATTTCATAACTTTATTTTAATACTGGCTTTGACTATGCCACTTTAAATTGAAGGGAAAAAAAAAGGGAATGAAGACTTTCACCATAAACTGTTCCTGTTGCTGTGTCACACAATATCTCCAGTATCTGGTAACCTAGCTGTCCCGACTTGTCGATGTTCACGATATGACGGTCTGAATTTATTATTTTCTTTATTCAGGAGTACCTCTTTTGGTGCCAAACCTCTGTTATAAGTATGACGGAAGGTTATGTTATGTTGAATTTGAATATTTGTTGCGCAGAGGTCGTTTTGTTTTTGTTTTCTAAATTGATTTCTGCCTGTCTGTTGTATTTAAAGGTGTCACTCAGGGTGAAATTTAGCAGGACATTTCATACTGAGATTTTCATTTCAAAACACACCTCTTACTACGGAAGCTAACGTAGTAGCAGACTACACACACACAAACGCTACTAACCCCCCTCCCCCCCCCCCAACCCCACCCATCCTCCATTTTTTGTATAGTCTCATCTTCTCCAAGACACATCAACAGTCGTAGGCATTGGCATCGTCAGGTGTGTGTGTGCGTGTGTGTTTGTTTGAATGCCTCTCTGTGTGTGTGTGAATGCCTCTGTGTGTGTTTGAATGCCTGTGTGTGTGTGTGTGTCTGTGCATGTGTGTGTGAATGTCTGCGTGTATGTGTTAGTTAATTTTTTTCAAACCTTTAACTCTGTTTAAATTATGCATTCAGGTCAGGCATTGAGAGTGACAAGGAAAAAGTCAAGAGGTAAAACTACTTAGCACGGTTGTTTTTTTTTAGTATATTGATAGATCAGGAAACTGAGGGAGAAAGTAGTCCAAGACCTGGAAAACTATTACACTAAAAATGTCAGTTTGTGTCAGATTCACCCACACCTTTTCAAGTTCCCCTGTCTGAGTTTCTGACAAGAGAAAATGTCTTTCCAGGCTTTGGTTTAATTCCTTCGTTTTCTTTTTTTGATTTGTTTCTTCTCCAGTTCTTTCTCATTTGATGAGTTTTAAAAATCACATGCACTTTTTGTAATTGATATTATTGAGGTGCAATACAAGCTGTTTGTGTTTTTTATAACTGATTAGTAAAAAATATAAAAAGGCTAGTGAGCGTACATAATGCTTTCTTGAATGCAGTTAGTCATTTTAGTTGCTTCTGCTATCATCAGGTTAGTAAGTTGATTTCAAAAGCTTATACATTTTCCAAAAGTATGCATGAGTTTAGAAATTCTTCAAGACAGTCATTTCATATTGACTAGAACAGACCAGAGGAAAGGAAAGAAAACTTCTTCTTCAATTATATTGATATACATGCCATACAGACTTCAGTATATATTATATTCAATGGTTTGCTTTATTCAGGGTTATAATGATTTTGATGCATCTGCAAGTTCGTCGTGAGCATGACAGAAAATCTTGTTTGGTTGACATTCCGATATTTGTTGATACGATTTTGTTTTGATGTAAATATTTTCATTCATGACACTTTGTTTTTTATCTCGATTTATTGGTTTCTTCAGTGCCCATTTGCATACAAAATGTGCGTGCTTTTTCTATCGTGAAGTGTCTTAACTGACTTCCTATGTTGCTTTTGCAAAGTGGGTTCGTCTCAGTGCATGCTGGTTTTGTTTGTTCTGTTTTTAAATTTTAACCGCCACACGTCATACACGTAAAACGTATTGTGGGAGTTCAGTACAGCAATACCTTTCCTTTATTCAGAACCTTTCATGATTATTCAACCGCAGCTGCATCGTGAGTATAATGGGTGCTCTGCTTGCGACATTGTTTAGGTTAAGGATTTTATTTTCGACTAAATCAAAATGCAAGAATTGTAGGTCGACACTGGAACGTTTAATTGTTGACAAAACAAAACGTTACATTTTCAATAATAATAATAATAATAATTTTTGTCTTTTATTAAATGTTCCAATAACCTTAAATTCTTGTGTTTTTATTCTGAATGTTGGAACGTTCGCAGTCTATTTGTTTGTGGATTTTAATATTCGACTGACTTTCCGATTGTGTTGTTGGGATAATTGAGTACGGTTTCTTTTTTTAAAAGAAAAAAAGTTGGTTTTTTCCTTGTATTTTGGGGGTATTTATTATCCTTTTCCACACTTCAGGTTGTGGCTGTTAATACTTGCTGCAGAGTTGATAATCTTTGTTTGCTTTCTATCTATTTGTTGAATGTTTGACAAGAAGCATGTGTGTGAGTGTCAGTGTGTGACTTCGCGAAGTCGACTTCGGGCTCAATTAAGGACCGCCTTAGGGACACACGTTCTCATTGGGTGATGCTTGACTGAGAACACTTTCTCAGAAAAAAAAGCTGTCTCATACAAGTTCATCTTCCTATCTTCTCTAACTTTTTTTTACTTTTTTTTTTTTTACCTCAGTTGCATGCAGGCTGCTTTAACCCTTCCTTGTTTTCTTCTCTCTTTTTTCTTTCCTTTTTATATTTAGTCAAGTTTTGACTAAATATTTTAACATCGAGGGGGAATCGAAACGAGGGTCGTGGTGTATGTGCGTGTGTGCGTGCGTGTGTGCGTGTGTGTGTGTGTGTGTGTGTGTAGAGCGATTCAGACTAAACTACTGGACCGATCTTTATGAAATTTGACATGAGAGTTCCTGGGTATGAAATCCCCGAACGTTTTTTTCATTTTTTTGATAAATGTCTTTGATGACGTCATATCCGGCTTTTCGTGAAAGTTGAGGCGGCACTGTCACGCCCTCATTTTTCAACCAAATTGGTTGAAATTTTGGTCAAGTAATCTTCGACGAAGCCCGGACTTCGGTATTGCATTTCAGCTTGGTGGCTTAAAAATTAATTAATGACTTTGGTCATTAAAAATCTGAAAATTGTAAAAAAAAAATAAAAATTTATAAAACGATCCAAATTTACGTTTATCTTATTCTCCATCATTTGCTGATTCCAAAAACATATAAATATGTTATATTCGGATTAAAAACAAGCTCTGAAAATTAAATATATAAAAATTATTATCAAAATTTTTTTTTCGAAATCAATTTAAAAACACTTTCATCTTATTCCTTGTCGGTTCCTGATTCCAAAAATATATAGATATGATATGTTTGGATTAAAAACACGCTCAGAAAGTTAAAACGAAGAGAGGTACAGAAAAGCGTGCTATCCTTCTCAGCGCAACGAATACCCCGCTCTTCTTGTCAATTCCACGGGCACTGCCTTTGCCACGGGCGGTGGAGTGACGATGCTACGAGTATACGGTCTTGCTGCGTTGCGTTGCGTTCAGTTTCATTCTGTGAGTTCGACAGCTACTTGACTAAATATTGTATTTTCGCCTTACGCGACTTTTTTCTTTTCTTTTTTTATGGGCGGTGAGCATATCCTTCTTCATTGGTCTTTTTATATTTAGTCAAGTTTTGACTAAATATTTTAACGTAGAGGGGGGAATCGAGACGAGGGTCGTGGTGTATGTGTGTGTGTGTGTGTGTGTGTGTCTGTCTGTCTGTGTGTGTGTGTAGAGCGATTCAGACTAAACTACTGGACCGATCTTTATGAAATTTGACATGAGAGTTCCTGGGTATGATATCCCCATACGTTTTTTTCATTTTTTTGAGTCACTTGAGAAAAAGTGACTCTATGTAATCGGTCAGTGTTAGTCTGTCCGGCCGGCCGTCCGGCCGGCCGTCCGTCCGTAGACACCACCTTAACGTTGGACTTTTCTCGGAAACTATCAAAGCGATCCGGCTCATATTTTGTTTAGTCGTGACCTCCAATGACCTCTACACTTTAACGATGGTTTCGTTGACCTTTGACCTTTTTCAAGGTCACAGGTCAGCGTCAAAGGAAAAATTAGACATTTTATATCTTTGACAAAGTTCATCGGATGTGATTGAAACTTTGTAGGATTATTCTTTACATCAAAGTATTTACATCTGTAGCCTTTTACGAACGTTATCAGAAAAACAAGGGAGATAACTAGCCTTTTCTGTTCGGCAACACACAACTTAACGTTGGGCTTTTCTCGGAAACTATAAAAGTGACCGGGCTCAAATTTTATGTGAACGTGACTCCCAGTGACCTCTACACTTTGACGTCTGCTTTGGTGACCTTTGACCTTTTTCAAGGTCACAGGTATGTCTTGAAGGAAAAAAATTGAAATATCATATCTCTGAAACTATTCATCGGATTTGATTCAAACTTTATAGGATTATTCTTTACATCAAATTATTTACATCTGTATTGTGTTGTGAATAGCAATTTCTTCCTGTCCATCTGATGCCTCATATAATATTCAGAACTGCGAAAGTGACTCGATCGAGCGTTTGCTCTTCTTGTTAATAAATGTCTTTGATGACGTCATATCCGGCTTTTCGTGAAAGTTGAGGCGGCACTGTCACACTCTCATTTTTCAACCAAATTGGTTGAAATTTTGGTCAAGTAATCTTCGACGAAGGCCGGGGTTTGGTATTGCATTTCAGCTTGGTGGCTTAAAAACTAATGAGTGAGTTTGGTCATTAAAAATCTGAAAATTGTAAAAAAAAATTTTTTATAAAACTATCCAAATTTACGTTCATCTTATTCTCCATCATTTTCTGAGTCCAAAAACATATAAATATGTTATATTAGGATTAAAAACAAGCTCTGAAAAGTAAAAATATAAACATTATAATCAAAATTAAATTGTCGAAATCAATTTAAAAACACTTGCATCTCATTCCTTGTCGATTTCTGATTTCAAAAACATATAGATATGATATGTTTGGATTAAAAACACGCTCAGAAAGTTAAAACGAAGAGAGGTACAGAAAAGCGTGCTATCCTTCTCAGCGCAAGTACTACCCCACTCTTCTTGTCAATTTCACTGCCTTTGCCGTGCGCGGTGGACTGACGATGCTACGAGTATACGGTCTTGCTGCGTTGCATTGCGTTCAGTTTCATTCTGTGAGTTCGACAGCTACTTGACTAAATGTTGTATTTTCGCCTTACGTGACTTGTTTCTTCTAACTTGACAGAGGTAATGAGTTGTACAAAAACCAGGTCTTGCAAGGTTACATGCTGGACAATCTGGGGCTTCACGAGCTGTCGCAAAAAATCATCATATGGTGATGCTGATGGGCTGAGAATACTTTCAAAAAGCACAAAACAGTCTCACATGATCTTCCTCAGCGTCTTATTTTCTCTATCTCCACGCAGGTCTCAACTGGGCGAAGACAAGATATGGCTTGCTGGATGAACTGATCCTTCCAAGAGTTATCGAAACTGAAAATCTTCAGTTGATTGCGTTTGATTTCATTTACTCTATCCCAATGCTGGGAAATTCAGGTCACTTCCTGCCGGAATTCAAACCTGTGACCTTGGGATCATAAGTCCTGTGCTCTACCAACTGAGCTACCCGGCCCCTAGAACATGAGAGGGTGCTGCTTTCACAAATGCACAAACATGTGACACAGTTGTTAACACGCTGTATTTTTTTATTTGTGTAGATATCAACTGGACGAGGACAAGTTCTGGCTCTGACACCGTCGGTTATCACGCTATCTTTTCTCTTTGTCTAGATATCAACTGGACGAGGACAAGTTCTGGCCTGGCTACATGCTGGACAAGCTGGTTCTTTACGAGCCCTCGCCCGACGGCAGTCCTGGGGGCTGGGGTGGTGGCCAGAGCGCTATCTTCCACCACACAGGACAAAAGAAGCGTGGCAACATTGGCAAGGAAAAGTTCACAATCTGACGGCAGAACGTTGTAGTGCGGAATTGACAAGCCCACGATTGACCAAACCAGAAAGGTGTCTGGGCCCCCCCCCCCCCCCCTCCCCCTCCCCTCCCCTCCCCCCCTCCCCTCCCCTCCCCTCCCCCCCCCTCCCCCCCCCCTCCCCCCAGGCGACTGCTAGATTATGGCCATTTGAGGTTCTAGTCTTGGGACGGTTTTCTGCTGGCGTGGGTGGGAGTATGTGTGAGTGTGTGTGTGAGTGTGTGTGTGTGTGTCTGTGTCTGTGAGTGTGTGTGTGTGTGTGCCCTAGCTTAGGTGTGTTTTGTACATCATTGTAAAGAGTGTGAATGACGTTTTAGTTTAGATGTCAAGCGCTTAGAGCAAGCCTTTTTAACGAAAGTTTTTGATTTAGCGCTATATAAATGTTCTTATTATTATTATTATTATTATTTTGTTTGCTACTTCCTTCAGCTGAGATTTTCATTGTCTGAAGGCATTGCCTGTATCTGTTGCTTGTGTGTTTCTTTACATCTCCATCACCCTGTCTCTCACTCCACCTTCCACTTTCACCTTTGCACCTCCCCCCTCTCTTCCGTTTCCCATTTCCATTCTCTTCCTTGCCATTACACTTCCCTCCTGTCTATTTTGTCACTTCCGTCCCTATATATTGACCTTTTCATCTACAGGAACGCTCCCCTTCTCTCCCCCTTCTTTATTACTGCGTTCATATCATGTCCTGCTCTTTGTTTTCATCGGGTGACTCCATCTTGTCACCAGTTTGTAGACATGTCTGGAGGAGCCTCTTTTATATCTAGTTTGTATGTCACTCTCTTTTTAAGGAAACAATTTGATAATGCCTTTTAAATATACTTGTTTTGAATGTTTTTTTCTTTAGAGGGCTCTGTGCCATTATCTCTGATAACTCGTGGTTTTATTATCTGCCACTCATGTTGCAGATTGATTTTAAGATGCGTTTTGTCCATTATCTGTGATAACTCGTGGTTTTATTAATCTGCCACTCATGTTGCAGATTGATTTAAAGATGCGTTTTGTCCATTATCTGATATTCCTGGTTTTATTATCTGCCACTCATGTTGCAGATTGATTCTAAGATGAGTTTTGTCCCAGCTCTGCGTATCGTTTAGCCGGGAACATTTAACCCATATAATTAAATATTTTGTTATTCTTCTTTGAAGATTTCGTTGAGTGACATATTTTTGTGTTATTTTTACCTTAATTATTTATGAACTATATGTTGATCATGTATATTGTTGATGCTACTACTTGTGTGTACACACAGCTGCTTATTTTCCATCTGTGATATGAACTATTTTGCATTTGCACGATTTGTGCCAGTAGTTGGTTTACATCTGCTCTATTTTATGCTTTATAATACAACTTTAGGAAGGGTCTCTGTTTTTCACAGTGCCTTTTGTATAGTATGAGGGTGGGGGGGGGCGGGGGGGAGAGAAATATTTCGTGCAGTTTTCTCTTTTGCTCCTATATTTGCGTCAGATACATTAATGACAAGTTTTGTGAAGTTACACAAATTGAGTGTTTCAACTTGTCCTGTGTGTGAGGATTATTTATTCTCATACTGTCTAATTCTGAATACTATGTTTGGACTAAAAATAGGTGCATTTGTAAGACTGTCAGTTACTGTATCATTACTAGTGCTGTCTAATTGAGTGTAACTAACTCAATCAGGTTTGACCTGGTCTGTTCGCCTTTCCAATGTTGGCTTCTACATATATATATACGACTAGTGTCTGTCTGTCTGTCTGTCTGTCTGTCTGTCTGTTCGCGATGCACGGCCAAAGTTCTCGGTGGATCTTTTTGAAATCAATCAATCAATCAATGAGTCTTATATCGCGCATATTCCGAGGGTACAGTTCTAGGCGCTCTGCAGTGATGCCGTGTGAAATGAAATTTTATACGGCCAGTAGATTGCAGCCATTTCGGCGCATATTTACCTTTCACGGCCTATTATTCCAAGTCACACGGGTATAGGTAGACAATTATTAACTGTGCCTAAGCAATTTTGCCAGGAAAGACCCTTTTGTCAATCGTGGGATCTTTAACGTGCACACCCAATGTAGTGTACACGGGGGGAGGTTCGGACACCGAAGAGAGTCTGCACACAAAGTTGACTCTGAAATAAATTTCCGCCGAACCTGGGATCGAACTCACGCTGACAGCGGCCAACTGAATACAAATCCAGCGCGCTACCAACTGAGCTATATCCCCGTATATGGACACCGTATTCAGCTACACCCCGGACACAACCTCATCGATGAGATATTTCAACACGTGCTCTCAGCGCGCAGCGCTGTGCACGCTGAACCGATTTTGTTTTTGTTTTTTTGTTGTTGTCGGGATCCACTACCAGTAACTCTTCCTTATCTTCTCCAGTGTTTTCAGCCGCGATTATCTCCCTTCCTCCATGTGGCGTCAATCCATATTCCCGTTACTACGTTACTATTTTTTAGAAGGTCACTGCACGTTACTATTTTTAGAAGGTCTCCAGTGTTTTGCGCGTTTATCTCCTTTCCTTCGTGCGCCGGCGAAGCCGGCGTACACTTGGCAAAGCCGGGTCCCAGGCGCAGCCTGGTATTCGGCTCTACTTCTTCCCGGCGAAGCCGGTACCCGGCGAAGCGGGTAATCATCTAGTGTGAACAATATAAAGCATAATAATTTATTATGCCTAACAATTTTTCAGTATTGGCTATTGACTGATCTACATAACAAAGTTGACTGGAATTTTCCAATGTGTGTGTGTGTGTGTGTGTGTGTGTGTGTGTGTGTGTGTGTGTGTGTGTGTGTGTGTGTGTTGGTTAAAAATGTCTGTTTTTATGTTTATTACCTAAATGTGCAACACAGCATTAGTGACTTTGTGGAGTTGTTATTTGTTAGATGTGCAAATACCTGTGTATTGATAAACACACGTGAGTGCTGCTGAGGTGACATATTGACCAGTATTAAAAGCTTTGAAAGTTGTGATCAATGTGTCAATTGTTCAATCAATCAATCAATCAATATGAGGCTTATATCGCGCGTATTCCGTGAGTACAGTTCTAAGCGCAGGGATTTATATATTTTTTAAAATTTTATTTTATGCAATTTATATTGCGCACATATTCAAGGCGCAGGGATTTATTTATGCCGTGTGAGATGGAATTTTTTGTACACAATACATCACGCATTCACATCGGCCAGCAGATCGCAGCCATTTCGGCGCATATCCTACTTTTCACGGCCTATTATTCCAAGTCACACGTGTATTTTGGTGGACATTTTTATCTATGCCAATACAATTTTGCCAGGAAAGACCCTTTTGTCAATCGTGGGATCTTTAACGTGCACACCCCAATGTAGTGTACACGAAGGGACCTCGGTTTTTCGTCTCATCCGAAAGACTAGCACTTGAACCCACCACCTAGGTTAGGAAAGGGGGAAGAAAATTGCTAACGCCCTGACCCAGGGTCGAACTCGCAACCCATCGCTTCCGAGCGCAAGTGCGTTACCACTCGGCCACCCAGTCTCTCTCTCTCTCTCTCTCTCTCTCTCTCTCTCTCTCTCTCTCTCTCTCTCTCTCTCTCTCTCTCTCTATATATATATATATATACCGGTATATATATATATATATATATATATATATATATATATATATATACAAAATCAAGGAAAAGAAAAGCCAAACAAAGAATTTCAAGTGGCAGCCCAAATTTTCGACCTGTTGCCAGGCCTTCCTCAGGGGCGTGTAATTCTGCGAGACGCCAATTCATGCATCAATTACTAAGCAACACAATACCATGGTTAATTCAGTTACGACTCACAAAGCAAATATTTCAAAGATAAAATTTACATTCAAGCTAAGATCTACTTTCGTTTTGATTGCAATCAAAACAAATGTACATATATATATATCACTTTCTCTCTCTCTCTCTCTCTCTCTCTCTCTCACACACACACACACACACACACACACACACACACACACACGCTCGCACACTCACACGAAAATAAACACACACAAACGCACGAGCACACACACACACACACACACACACAGGCAACCAGTTTTGTAATCAGAAAACTAAATGTTTAATGATGTTTTACAGCTGTCCTTCGTATACAACAGATGTTCCATGCCGACTAAACGGTTTGCATTTACCTGGAAAGGCAACCATTACATCAAGTTAAGGGATGTAAACAGTCGTTTCTCTTTAAAGAAAAATGACAAGTTCGTTTGTGAACACTTTTAGAAGTTTTGTACTGTTTCACTCTGACCCTCTCCTCCAATAGCACAAATCTGTCCACTGAATTGTGAATTGCAATGCACATACAAGTAGGGGTGGGAGGGAGAGCGTTGGAGGGCATCGCGACTTTTGACTAAATGTTTTAACATAGAGGGGGAATCGAGACGAGGGTCGTGGTGTGTCTGTGTGTGTCTGTGCGTGTGTGTGTGTGTGTGTATGTAGAGCGATTCAGACTAATTTACTGGACCGATCTTTATGACATTTTACATGAGAGTTCCTGGGAATCGGACATTTTTTTCTTTTTTTCGATAAATACCTTTGATGACGTCATATCCGACTTTTTGTAAAAGTTGAGGCGGCACTGTCACACCCTCATTTGAGTCAATCAAATTGATTGAAAGTTTGGCAAAGCAATCTTCGACGAAGGCCGGACTTTGGTATTGCATTTCAGCTTGGTAGCTTAAAAACTAATGAATGAGTTTGGTCATTAAATATCGGAAAATTGTAATTAACATTATTTTTTTTATAAAACGATTCAAAATTACGTTTATTGTATTCTTCATTATTTTCTGATTCCAAAAAACATATAAATATGTTATATTCGAATTAAAAACAATCTCTAAAAATATAAAATATAAAAATTATGATTAAAATTAAATTTCCGAAATCGATTTAAAAACAATTTCATCTTATTCCTTGTACATTCCTGATTCCAGAAACATATAGATATGATATATTTGGATTAAAAACATGTTCAGAAAGTTAAAGAGAATAGAGATAGAAAAGCGTGCTATCCTCCTCAGCGCAACCGCGCTTTTCTGGATTGTTAATTTCACTGCCTTTGCCATGAGCGGTGGACAGACGATGCTACGCGGAAAAAATGCAATGCGTTCAGTTTCATTCTGTGAGTTCGACTGAGCTTGACTAAATGTTGTATTTTAGCCTTACGCGACTTGTTTTTTTTTACATTTAGTCAAGTTTTGACTAAATGTTTTAACATAGAGGGGGAATCGAGACGAGGGTCGTGGTGTATGTGTGTGTGTGTGTGTGTGTGTGTGTGTGTGTGTCTGTCTGTCTCTGTCTGTCTGTCTGTCTGTGCGTGTGTGTGTGTAGAGCGATTCAGAGTAAACTGCTGGACCGATCTTTATGAAATTTTACATGAGAGTTCCTGGGTATGATATCCCCAGACTTTTTTTTCCTTTTTTTCGATATATATGTCTTTTATGACGTCATATCCGGCTTTTTGTACAAGTTGAGGCGGCACTGTCACACCTTCATTTTTCAATCAAATTGATTGAAATTTTGGCCAAGCAATCTTCGACAAAGGCCGGACTTCGGTATTGCATTTCAGCATGAAGGTTTAAAAATTAATTAATGACTTTGGTCATTAAAAATCTGAAAATTGTAATTAAAATTATTTTTTTTATAATACGATCCAAAATTACTTTTATGTTAACATATAGATATGTTATATTCGGATTAAAAACAAGCTCTGAAAATTAAAAATATAAAAATTATGATTAAAATTAAATTTCCGAAATCGTTTTAAAAACTATTTCATCTTATTCCTTGTCGGTTCCTGATTCCAAAAACATATAGATATGATATGTTTGGATTAAAAACACGCTCAGAAAGTTAAAACGAAGAGAGGTACAGTAAAGCGTGCTATGCAGCACAGCGCAACCGCTACAGCGCTGAACAGGCTCGTCACTTTCACTGCCTTTTGCACTAGCGACGGACTACGGTCATTGTGAAAAAATGCAGTGCGTTCAGTTTCATTCTGTGAGTTCCACAGCTTGACTAAATGTAGTAATTTCGCCTTACGCGACTTGTTATTAAAGTGTTATTGTTTCTTGGGCGCATCTCAGGTAAATTCTCAGGCAACCACGATGAAATAACTTGGAACTAAACATAAACCAATTTAAAAAGAAAATAAATCTATCAAAAAGTTTTTGTTTTTTTACTGAGTCCGACAAAGACAGCAGCCAATGTTTCTTTAAATTTAAAAGCATGCAGGTAAAATGCATGACAATCAGTCAATCAATCAATCAATCAATCAATCAATCAATCTATCATCCAACCAACCAAGAAAGCAAGTAACAGGCAACACGTCATATACACACAAAAAAGTCATTGTCTTGAAAAATGTTATCAATAATTTGACAGAAAAAACCATTTGATGCTTCAAAAAAGCCAATGCATGCGCCTGTCATGGGACTGATGGGGCATTAGTACTCGGTGTGCAAACCCTTTCAGTTTACGCAAACACAGAGGTTCTCCACCCTTTTGAAGAGACCCTCACCACAGTTGGACCTGTTGATAAACGTCTTATCGCTTGGAACGTGCTTCCTAGCACGGCAGAGTAAACCGCTTCGATGCATTACGGAGATGTCAATCGGGGAAGGGAGTCGACAAAACGTCGAAACTTCTCGAAAATTCCCACAAAACGTTGCCGTCGTTTGGCCAGAGCTGACCAACTTCATTCACGGTTGGGACAATCTGACGTCAAGTAATGCTGTACAATTTCTAAAATTGACGAAACTTTCATTGCTACATGGTAGAATGTGCCACATAAAATAAATCCTATCAATATCGCTTTGATGGACACTCGTGGACATCCAGGAGCTTACATTCTTAGCAACTGCAGATATAGGCACTGCGGGGAAATTGCTAGTTTTTTTACTCATATGCGAAGCAAAAGTGAGTCTATGTACTCACCCGAGTCGTCCGTCCGTCCGTCCGTCCGGACGTCCGGACGTCCGGAAAACTTTAACGTTGGATATTTCTTGGACACTATTCAGTCTATCAGTACTAAATTTGGCAAGATGGTGTATGATGACAAGGCCCCCAAAAACATACATAGCATCTTGACCTTGCTTCAAGGTCAAGGTCGCAGGGGCCATAAATGTTGCCTAAAAAACAGCTATTTTTCACATTTTTCCCATTTTCTCTGAAGTTTTTGAGATTCAATACCTCACCTATATATGATATATAGGGCAAAGTAAGCCCCATCTTTTGATACCAGTTTGGTTTACCTTGCTTCAAGGTCAAGGTCACAGGAGCTCTTCAAAGTTGGATTGTATACATATTTTGAAGTGACCTTGACCCTGAACTATGGAAGATAACTGTTTCAAACTTAAAAATTATGTGGGGCACATGTTATGCTTTCATCATGAGACACATTTGGTCACATATGGTCAAGGTCACTTTGACCCTTATGAAATGTGACCAAAATAAGGTAGTGAACCACTAAAAGTGACCATATCTCATGGTAGAAAGAGCCAATGAGCACCATTGTACTTCCTATGTCTTGAATTAACAGCTTTGTGTTGCATGACCTTGGATGACCTTGACCGTGGGTCAAGGTCACATGTATTTTGGTAGGAAAATGTGTAAAGCAGTTCTTAGTGTATGATGTCATTGCTGTAAAGGTCAAGGTAAAGCATGTGAGTCGTATGGGCTTTGCCTTTCTTGTTTTCCTTCTTCGACACATTTGCTGAAGTGGACGATTATTCCGAAAGTCTTTGATGTGAAGTTTTCGCCAAAACGTGAACAAAAATCACGTCATCAGATCTGGCGAAATTACGGCAAGGTTTTCGGCGATTTTGAAATACGTTTTCGTGTTTTGCCGACGCCAAACGGCAGTCAAGCCATGCATTATACGAACAGGAGAGCTCGCGTCCCACCCCTTGTCGCGCTCGTGTAACTTGAAGTACTTCTACCCAGGGCAGTGCCGTTGTCACGATTTCATCTTTCGCCCGTGTTCATATTTCCCCCTCGATATATACTCAAGACTGAAATGTTGTTTCCTGGTAAAATTAAGAAGTGAAATTATTTATGGACGAAAAGCATGTCAGTTTCTTGCATGTGAAGAAAATTGGTGGTGAAATGTAATAGATTTCACCCCCAAAATCGATTTATTCGAAAACGTGTACCGAGTGGTTACGTCCCTTGAGTAAGAAGGGAAACATTTTAGGATGAATCAAATGGTTGGACAAATTTGGCCCCATGAATGTAAGGTACACAAGGTCGCTAATCAGTACTATCGAAGGGTGTTTTTTTGTTCAGTGTAGAGTTTATACTAGATCAACGAGGCCGAGAAGCGAAATATCAACACGGCGAAACGTCACACCGTTACGGACAGGTGCCATTGCACCCACCCAGACAAGCATAACTGTTGATTTGATTAAATAACCCACGCTTGCCTACGGGTCAGAGCCGAGGAGAGGGTGACCGGCCGATGAGACAGCACTTTTTTTGTTATTAACAACTCAGTGTGCACTTTGCGTCGGTGGTGCGGTGAGACTTGCTTACTACTCAGCAGCCTGAACAGCTTTGTCTTGGCTTGAAGAACATAGTTGTAACACTGTGTTGCTTTTAGTACGAAAACTTACGTTTTTGAAATAACAGCAGTATGTCAGGTATCAAGCTTGTGTACTTTGATATCCGTGGACGTGGGGAGCCGTCCCGACTGGTGCTGGCCGCGGCTGGTCAGCAGTGGGACGATGTGCGTATACCCCGTGACCAGTGGTCCTCTAGCTCTGAAAAAGCCAGTAAGTAAATGTTTGATTGATTGATTGTGCTAGTGTGTGTGTTTTAGTGAGTGTGTGTGTGTGTGTGTTTTAGTGAGTGTGTGTGTGTTTTAGTGTGTATGTGTGTGTATGTGTGTGTGTGTGTAGGGTTAGGGGGAAGAATTTACCCGATGCTCCCCAGCATGTCGTAAGAGGCGACTAACGGATTCTGTTTCTCCTTTTACCCTTGTTAAGTGTTTCTTGTATAGAATATAGTCAATTTTTGTAAAGATTTTAGTCAAGCAGTATGAAAGAAATGTTAAGTCCTTTGTACTGGAAACTTGCATTCTCCCAGTAAGGTCATATATTGTACTACGTTGCAAGCCCCTGGAGCAAATTTTTGATTAGTGCTTTTGTGAACAAGAAACAATTGACAAGTGGCTCTATCCCATCTCCACCCTTTCCCCGTCGCGATATAACCTTCGTGGTTGAAAACGACGTTAAACACCAAATAAAGAAAGAAAAGAAAGAAAGAAAGTGTGTGTACGTGTGTGTGTATGCGTGCGTGCACGCGTGCGTGCGTGCGTGTGATCGTGTGTTAGTGTGTGTGTGCGTGTGTGTTAGTGTTAGTGTGTGTGTGTGCGTGTGTGTGTGTTAGTGTGTGTGTTAGTATGTGTGTTAGTATGTGCGTGCGTGCGTCCTTGCTATCGTGTATGCGTGTGAGTGTGTGATAGAGAGAGAGAGAGAGAGAGAGAGAGAGAGAGAGAGAGAGAGAGAGAGAGAGAGAGAGAGAGAGAGAAAAGCGAGGGATAGAGAAAGAGAGAGGATGTTTGACTATGCATGTGCACGTTTACATGTTTGTGGTGTGCAGCAACATGATGAATAGTGCTTCGTTAAATTTAGTACTATCACAAAGGTGTCGACCTTGAATGGAAGATGGTTGAAAACGACGTTAAACACCGAATAAAGAAAGAAAGAAAGAAATGTAGGCGCCGAATTATTTCGAAACTATTATGCTTAAATAAAAGTTGTTGCCAATGTTTGTGTCTGTATTTCTGTCTGTTAAAGAAAAAGTCTTATCGTATTCAATAAACACCGTTATATCGATAGAAAAAAAGAGGAAGAGTAACACCGCTTGAGAAAAAAAAGAGCAGAATACAAGATGAGCACAAAGCTGTGAAGCTGTCCACGCAACCTTGGAATTTAAATAATGTCCTGGCTCAGTAGGAGTTTACATGCACTCGCCAGACTTGACATGGACCCTTGCTTGGCTTTGTATATAATTTTATCAAAAAACCGTAAACGCGTTGCTCTGAAATCGTCCGTCCAGGCAACCTTGGAATTCAATGGCCTGACTCAATAGGAGTACTGGCCTGCTAGACTTGACATGTACCCATTTTGGACTGAGTTAACTCAAACATGAGAACAAGGTTAGCACTGAGGCTTGAAACTGTTAAAGGCAAGCTTTGAATTTAGTCGTCTGACTCAATTGAGTACACATTCACCTGTTAGACTTGACATATGTACCCGTAATGAACTAAGTATACCCGACTAAGAACAAGTCGGGCTAAATCTGACGTTGACAATGTTATCTCGTGTGTACCGACAACACCAACTGGTGGCTGTTGCCGGTTGTTTGCGTAGTCCGAGCAACGGCCTTAACACAGACAGCCATACCACTTGGCTACGATTGAGACGTTTTCTTTGTGTTATATAGTGGAACCTCCCTTTCAAGACTTCAAACAATCTTGGGAAACCAGGTCTGAAAAGGGAAGGAGTCTTAGAATGTGACCCTCCACTACGAAATGAGTCGCATGTCACCTTTGCATGGTTTTCATATTTTTACATTTTCCTAACGAGTTTTTGTATGCTCTATCCAGTGGTGAAAACCGTTTTAGAAAAGAGCGACAACTTTTCGAGTTATAAGCCTGTGACTAAGGTGACACTCAGTTCCCCCGGACTTTTGTCAAGCCTAGCGCAGAACCGCGCGAGGTGACATGCGACTCATTCCGTGGTGGAGGGTCACAAATGGGGGTAAATTGACAGGGGAAATGAACAGGAATTTTGGAACGCTCGGGTCTTAGAAAAGGGACGGAGTCTTAAAATGGGGGTACATTGACAGGGGAAATGAACAGGAATTCTGGAACGCTCGGGTCTTAGAAAAGGGAAGGAGTCTTAAAATGGGGGTACATTGACAGGGGAAATGAACAGGAATTCTGGAACGCTCGGGCCTTAGAAAAGGGAAGGTCTCATAACGAGGGGGAGGGGGGGGGGGGGGGGGGGGGGGGGGGGGGGCAGGGGAGGGATTGTGAGGGTGGGTGTGGGTGGGATGAGGGTAGAGAGGGTGGTTATTCCACTGTATAAACAGATTATTTTTCGAAAAATAATGATTGTTCAGCTGATGTTCATGAACTTCCTGGAATATAGTCGTCGGATTTACGGATAAGCTTCAAAACTAATAAATTTGTAAAAGCAAGAGAATCTCAGGAAAACTTAGTATTACATGTTAGAAATGTCTGGTTATGTGTGATTTGAAAAAAAATCAGCCATTTTACGCAAATTTAAACACTTTAGAGAACTCATTTGGCGAGGAATGTAGTTTCTTTAAATTGTTTTCAATCAACGCTCTTAAAAGACCACACTTGTGCCTAGAAAGATTGGAATGCTTTCTGATAGTGAAGCATTTTCAAGATAAGAAACAGAACACCCGCACACATGGACATGCACAGACAGACAGACAGACACACAGACAGACATACACACACACACACACACACACAAACACACACACACACACAGACAGACAGACAGACAGACAGACGCACAGACACAAACAGAAAGACAGACAGACAGACAGACACACAGACAGACATACACACACACACACACACACACAAACACACACACAAACACACATACGCACGCACGCACGCAGAAACGACTGACATCGTGTTACGACTGTCTGATGATCACATGCAGATAGTCCCTACGGCCAGGTGCCCTACCTCGTCTACAAAGGGAAGACCTACGGGCAGAGCAATGCCATCGCCAACTTCTTGGCCAGAGAGTTCGGTATGTACACTACTTTATGATAGCAAATCATTACCCTTTCAAGCTATTCCATCACGTTGTAAAAGGGAGAATGGGACATTCCTCAAAGGTGTGTACGGATAAGCATTCATTCATTCGTTCATTCATTTAATCACGATTACGTCAACACATCTGTCGGTCAGCCAGTTTAAGGTTAGAATCTAAAAATGTTTAAACAAAATAAAAATAAAAATAAAAACCTGAATGATGATGATGATTAAGATGTTGTTGATGATGATGACGACGTTACGACGACGACGATGATGTTCATGATGATTATTACAATTATTTCTGTCTCAAAGGTCTGTACGGCAAGAGCAACCTGGAAGCTCTCAGGATAGATGAGGTAGAGGGGCTGGTGGGAGACCTCATTCAAACCATGGTCAAGGCTAGGTTTGAACAAGATGAGGCTAAAAAGGTCAGCATTCTCTCTCTTTCTCTGTCTCTCTCTCTGTGTGTGTGTCTCTCTCACTGTCTCTGTCTCGCTCTGTCTCTGTGTCTCTCTCTGTCTGTGTCTCTCTGTGTCTCTGTGTCTCTCTCTCCCTGGTGTGTGTGTGTGTGTGTGTGTGTGTGTGTGTGTGTGTGTGTGTGTGTGTGTGTGTGTGTGTGCGCGCGAGCGCTTCTGTGAACGTAACGATCTTTGCAGCTTGTCAAGTACCTTTCTGTGCCTACGCATTTCTCAACTTTGGACCACCACGATTATATCCTCACCGCTTTCGCATTCTTCCTTTCCTTTTTTGGTTATGTTTTTTTTACTATATTTATTTGATCATCTTTTCTTCTTCTTTTAGATTTCTTTCTTTCTCTCTTTCTTTCTTCTTTCTTTCCTTTTTTTCTTTCTTTCTTTCTTTCTTTCTTTCTTTTTTTCTTTTTTCTTTCTATCTGTCTTTCTTTCTTTCTGTTTGTATTGATTTATGTATGTGTTTATTTGTTCTGTGTGGGACAGGCTGAACTAGAAAAGAAGCTGGCCACAGAAGACCTCCCGAAATTCCTGGGACTCTTCGAAAAGTTGCTCAAAGACAATGGCTCCAAGGGATTCTTTGTCGGCAATTCCGTACGTATTGCAAGTATTATGGAGGCTGCGTGGAGAACGACCGAATACTCTGTACGGAGCTGAGACAAAAATGACGTCATTTTCCTTGTCTCGGACTGCCGGTGTAAAATCCACCCCGCCACCTTTTCACACACCCCCCCCCCCCCCACTCCCCAACTTTTCCTACGGCCCCCCCCCCTCACACACACACACCCACACAGACACACAAGGGGGCGAATTGGTATCACAAAACGCGATGTAACATCGGCAGTTGAGACGAGATAAAAGACGTAATCTTTGTCTTGTTCCGTACTAGGAATTTGGTTGTTATCTCCGCAGTCTCCAATACCTGCATTACTGCGAAAGGTATATCATCGCAAAATTATAAATCATGGGTGAATAGATGATGGTGAGGATGATGGCGATGACGATGACGACAATGATGATGATAACGATGATGATGATGATGATGATGTTGATGATGATATGTTAACGATGACGACGACAATAATAATGCTGCTGCTGCTGCGGCTGCTGCTGATGGTGATGATGAGAGGTTAATTGGTTGCGTTTTCTACCGTACCCAGGCCTCGTTTTTTCGACTCCCTGTAGTTCACTGAGTTACTTGTGTTACGAGTGTAGTCAGGCCTACTTGTAGCATTACAATCATGGGGAGACGTTGAAGGGAAGTTATCCATGGCTGAAAAAGGAGTTGATTAAGGTTTGGTGCATGATCTAATAAATAAAGGGAAGTAAGCACTCTAAATGCATACGGCATGTGTTATAGAGTAAGTGAGAGTTATTCGCAACTAGTCTCCTGGCACCTGGAAGAATAACAAGCATTTAAATGAACAAGCGACTTGTTTTTTTGCTATGGTTTGGTGCAGACATGTCATATTTTGTGCTCATCATCAAGTAGAACTAATTCTATCATCAAAAACAGCAGCAATATTCAAGTCTAAGGACTGCACCTTTGACACTCGGAGTGTGTGTTGTGCAGGTGACGCTGGCTGACCTGGACGTGTTCAACATAACGGACACGCTGCTGAAGGTCAACGCAGACATCTTGGCGTCCTGCCCCGAGCTCCAGAAACTCCGCTCCAAGGTTGCTGACCACCCCAAGGTCAAGACCTACCTCGCTTCCAGGAAAGACAGCGATTTTTAACATGATTATGTCGAAAAACAATAAACATATTGTGTCATAAAGTATTGTTGTGTTTTGTGTGGATGGAATGGTTGATTTCTGCGGTCAAGTTCGATGTCTGTAGCTGTCTGGCTCTGTGTCGTCGTGTGTGTGTGTGTGTGTGTGTGTGTGTGTGTGTGTGGATGTACACAGCGATTCGAGAAGAAAAAAACACACACTTGACAGACGTTTAAGAAGGTTAAGATTAATTATATGCTTCTAGACAATAACAAACGCCTTTTAGATAATTTTAGTTAAAATTTGATTAAATGTATTCAGACAGGTTGCGAATCGAGAGGGAGGTAAGGGTGTGTGTGTGAGTAGAGTGTGAATGTAAGTGTGTGTGTGTGTGTGTGTGTGTGTGTCACACACACGTACGCACGCACACACACACACACACACACACACATATATATAAGGGACTTTGCTCTGTAAATCTCGGTCCCCCTTGAGGAGGGTCTGATGCTCCCAATAGGCTGTCTGTGAAGGGATACTTATTTCTCTCTCTATCTCTGCTAAGAGATTTTAACAAATCTCGGAAGAAAGTCTCTGCTGACTTTCAATTGTTTCTTTCACAATTTCTGATGTTTTATAATGTGGTCACCGTGAAAGTTGCATCGCCTTCAAAGCGATCCAATTGAATAAAGCAGAAAACTTCTTCTTTACCAAGTCCTGTGTTGAACAGCAGTGAAAAGTTGACCGCTTTTCCTGTTTAACCTTTTCAAAATTAGATCTAACTTGTTCGCGTATCCATTTCTGGATCTGCAGGCTGGTACAGAGTTACCTCCCTTTAGGCTTTTTCAAATTTCCCTTGTTTTAACCTAATTTCTTGGTTAAAACTTGTCTAAATTTCTAAATTCTTTCTTAATAAATATCAATTCTACACTTTGGCCTTAAATCAAAGTGTTTCCCTTCACAGATATCCTCTTGGGGTTGTCAGATGAGGGTAGTCTCCCATGCCAACAGAAGCTACCATTCAGAGAATGGTTTGCTTCTTAGTTGGATACCATGGGTTGACAACTCTCGCCATCAGTACCACCTGACCACTGATGAGACACAATAGTGTCGAAACACGTGTCTGGTCTAGGTACAAATACAATGGTCCTCCTCAGGACTAGATTACCTTGCGATACGTCCCCCACAAAGGGACTTTGCTCTGTAAATCTCGGTCCCCCTTGAGGAGGGTCTGATGCTCCCAATAGGCTGTCTGTGAAGGGATACTTATTTCTCTCTCTATCTCTGCTAAGAGATTTTAACAAATTTCGGAAGAAAGTCTCTGCTGACTTTCAATTGTTTCTTTCACAATTTCTGATGTTTTATATATATATATATATAAATTGCCTTAAATTACTAGTGATGCGTGCACAACTTTCGAGAAATGTAAATATTTCACTCAGATCCTTTGTTCGGCATCGATGCATTCCTTTGCATTGTTAATAATGATCTCAGAAGCCGTCTCACACGGCACATGACCCCGATCATTTGCATGTGGTAAGTTTAACAAAAAAAAGTAAACCTTGTGTGTTCGCGAATCAAGACGTTTTATCATAGAGAACGGGCGGCGATGTAGCTCAGTCGGTAGCGCGCTGGATTTGTATCCAGTTGGCCGCTGTCAGCGTGAGTTCGTCCCCACGTTCGTCGAGAGATTTATTTCTCAGTCAACTTTGTGTGCAGACTCTCCTCGGTGTCCGAACACCCCCGTGTGTACACGCAAGCACAAGACCAAGTGCGCACGAAAAAGATCCTGTAATCCATGTCACAGTTCGGTGGGTTATAGAAACACGAAAATACCCAGCATGCTTCCTCCGAAAGCGGCGTATGGCTGCCTAAATGGCGGGGTAAAAACGGTCATACACGTAAAAGCCGTGGGAGTTTCAGCCCATGAACGAACAAACAAAAAATCATAGAGTACGTTTTGAAGGAGATACATTATCTGTGACGAGAAAATCCAACACTGCATACACACGAGATTTAGAATTCTGATTCAGTATGAAGGCTGAAGCAGTTTCTGAAAACGCACGAGCACCTGCTGTTCCATGAATTTAATGTTTGTGTTACCAGTTGCTTTACGGGTGGGGTGACGTTTTAACTCATTGTCTCCCAGGTACGGATATATCCGTACCCACTCATATGGCTCTATCTGACCAGGTACGAATATATCCGCTCAGACTGTTAGCTTCAGTCGCTTCCTGTAACGTCCATATAACGCCTACATGCCAGCGTGTTGATACACAGTTACTACACAGTTACTACAATTCTGAAAGACCTGCTCCTCCACAGCTAGTCTCGGCTAAAAAAACTTGGTCAACATAGGTGGGGTAGAAAGTGTTAAGTAACGTAAAAAACAAAAAAACGACTTGTGTACACAAGCGAAGATATGTCTTTGAAAATTTACTTAATTCTTCAAATGTTGGTAAAACGTGTGGGGCTCTTTCATCAGTTCGTTTCGTCCTCAGCCAAGGAGACACTTGGGGAAATGGAGTACACTGTGACCTGACCAAAGAGATGGGTTTTTTCTTCTCCGATTTTAGGAAGAACACCATGCTTATGACAAATTACTTCGATAAAACATGAGGGAATTGTGTATGATTCGACTTTGTTTTTAACATGTTTTCCTTTAGAAATGATTATTTTTGGTAATTGGTTATATATTATTCTCTGCATATTATTGGTGAAGTTGGCCTGACCATTTTACGTTGTAATTTTTCTGGATGAATGATGCTGGATGTTTTAAAACAATCCATCATTGCTGAAAAACGCTTTCTGTCGTAGAACACCTCACCATTCATTGACAAAAAATAAAACCTCACATTTTCAACATTTAACACCATTGACACCTGAACCAGACGTGGTGGCGTAACACAAGACGTATGCAAGATATCCATGCAAAAAAAAACCCACCTGTTTTTGATAGAAAATTAAGTTCTTGCCGTCTTTATTATTCGCGAAATATTGCCATTATCGGAACTTTTGTAATTTTTTTTAATTGGTACCTTACGTTTCTGTCTTATCGATTTGGGGACACCCTTATTTGAGCAGTTGCCATGTGACCTCTGTAAAAGAAATCTTTGATCTGAAAGGTGTGCCAGAAAACCAAGCTAAGGCCAACAAAAAAATAGGTGTGGTTAAGGTAACATAGCCACACAAAAAATAGGGTAGGAAGGTAGGCAATCACTTTTTTTTAAAACTTTTTTTTCTAATGTATACAAATTAAACCTACTTGACAGGGAAATAAGTGTGCGACTATGGATATTCTTTTGAACAATTTTGATCTGCATGACGACTCGAGCGCTTTCGCTTTCATTGCGTTTTCTGCACTCGTTTTCTTGTTTTCATTTTGTTGTTGTTGACAAATGTAGTAAAAAGTTATAGGGTCGGCCCCTAAAATAGGGTAGGTCGGGTTACCGTAACCACACCCTTTTTTTTTTTAGGCCAAAGTAAACGGCATAGAGAGTTTGAATGAAATGTCACGGGTTTCAATGTTTTACTCGGGTGTTCAGACAAGTACTAACAAGTTTTACGATGTTTACTGCATATGACTGTTCGAGGTCGCCGTTTTTGAGAAACCGTTAATGGTGACAAGAATAACGACAGTGTTAAGATTTGTTGGACACCCAAGCATGGTTGATCTGCGATAAATGGGGTGCTTGAATTTGAGTACACGATACTTTCTGAAGCAGATTCAAGATTTGGATCTGCTTTTACTCTCTCTCAGTAAACATTTCACTTATTATTTTTCTTCTGGGGAACGGGGGATCGCGAGGGGGAGTAGCGGCGAGTGTGCGAGAGAGTGAGAGAGAGACAGAGAGAAAGAGAAAGAGAGAGAGAGAGAGAGAGAGAGAGAGAGAGAGAGAGAGAGAGAGAGAGAGAGAGAGAGAGAGCGAGAGAGAGAATGAGAGAAAGAGACAGTGTGTGTGTGTGTGTGTGTGTGTGTGTGTGTGCGTACATGCGCGTGCTTGTGTGTGTGTGCTAGTGTGTGTGTGTGTGTGTGTGTGTGTGTGTGTGTGTGTGTGTGTGTGTAATTGAAATAACATACACATTTGTTTCCATTGTTTTCTAAATCCAAAAATAACTAGATATGTGGTGTTTGATGACAACAACAATATATATATATGTGTGTGTGTGTGTGTGTTAGTGTGTGTGTGTGCGTGCGTGAGTGTGTGTTTGTGTGTGCGTGGGTATGTGTGTGCGTGTTTGTGTGTGTGTGTGTGTGCGTTTGTGTGTGTTTAATATTCTCCTGGTTTGTTCCCACGAGAAAATCACTTAATCTCACACTATGCGTGATTATAATGTATTACCAGTAAAGTGAAAAACACAATTCGTGTTCAAGCCAATAAGGTCAACATTTGGTTAATTTTACATTACATTAATGCAAACAAATTACTACCCGTGTGAACACTCGTATTAACCGCTACATGACCTATTAGAGAGAGAACTCGAACCAGTCGAGAGAGAGAGAGAGAGAGAGAGAGAGAGAGAGAGAGAGAGAGAGAGAGATAGAGAGAACGAGATAGAGAGATAGATAGAGAGCGAGAGAGAGAGAGACATAGAGATAGAGACATAGGGAGAGAGAGAGAGAGAGAGAGAGAGAGAGAGAGAGAGAGAGAGAGAGAGAGAGAGAGAGAGAGAGAGAGAGAGAGAGAGAGAGAGAGAGAGAGAGAGAAAACTCGAACTCGAAAACTTTATTACCGAGGGATGATAGCATTAGGTCCATATGGTCCTTTCTTACAGCTAATCCCTACTATAATACATACATGAAACGAAGAACAAGTATGACGAATAAAAAAAGAAATCAAATAAAACACAATCATGTTGGGAAAAGTATAACAAACATTAGTGTGCTTGTGGAAGCATATTATACATTTTCTCTTTTACACACTCTCACACACACTCGCACAAATTGTACACCGACTTAGTCGTTAGAGAGGTGCTTTCGGAGCTGTCTTTTAAAAGAAGATAATGACAGACATGACCTAATATTCACAGGTAGTGAATACCAAAGTAACGCACCAGAATAAGAAAAACTAGTTTTAAACAAATCGATGCGGGGCCTTGGCAAGGCAAGGTTATTTCGAGTGTTTGAATAGTATGACGGAGATGATTTGAAGAGTTGAATAAGATATGTTGGGGCGTCCTTATAGACGACTTTATACATAAATGAACAATTATTATACAAAAGCTGCTTCTTTAAGCTTAACATCCCAATACTTTTCATCTTTTCCTTTGTAGAAAGAGATGGACTGGGCAGAACTAGTTTAGCAGCTCTACGCTGGAGCGAGTTCAGCTTCTTCAAGTGAACTTCACTACACCCGTCCCATACTATGGAAGCATAATCAATAATTATGGGGTTTTATGTGGGCATTGTAAAATAGTTTTCTTGTGTCTAGATTAATAATGCTTTGTAACTTTGACAAAAGAAACAGGTTTTTAGCAATTTTTTTTGCAGATTCCATAGATGTGAGTCTGCCATTTGAGATTATTATCAACAGTAAGTCCCAGTAAACGGTGCTCAGATACTTGCTCAATGGAGTGCTCATTTAGGGACAGGCTCAGAGTCATTGCTGAAAGTTGATGTTTTTGGCGAGTGCTGATTATCATAGACTTTGTTTTATCTGGATTAATAAGCATACGATTTGCAGAACACCACTCCGAAACATCGTTTAGGCTCTGTTGCAATTTGTCTTGAATTTGTGGAGGGCTTTTCCCTGTTGCATGTAAGGTAGTATGATCTGCTAACATATGACACTCAACAGATTCAGACTGTAGGTACAGGGGCAAATCATTTATATACCTGCAAAATAATACAGGTCCCAAAATAGACCCCTGTGGCACTCCACATTTCACAGTGCCCTGAGAAGAGTACGTATCGTGTACGTATACAGATTGAACCCTCTCTCTAAGATAAGAGTAAAAAAAAGCGACAGTGCTAGAATTTTTCAAATAACATTTTAATTTCTTTAGAAGGATCTCATGATCCACGAGGTCAAAAGCTTTTTTAGGTCCAAGAAAACATCCCCAGAAATGTCTAACCTATTAATGGATGAGTACCATGAATCAGTTAATCTGGCAAGGGCAGTATTACATGAATGTTGAGAGCGAAAACCAGACTGAAGTTGATGGAAAAGGTGTATGACTTTCGCTTTTTACATTTAGTCAAGTTTTGATTAAATGTTTTAACATAGAGGGGGAATCGAGACGAGGGTCGTGGTGTATGTGTGTGTGTGTGTGTGTGTGTGTGTGTGTGTGTGTGTGTGTGTGTGTGTGTGTGTGTGTGTGTGTATGTGTGTGTGTCTGTGCGTGTGTGTGTGTGTAGAGTGATTTAGACCAAACTACTGGACCGATCTTTATGAAATTTTACATGAGAGTTCCTGGGAATGATATCCCCGGACATTTTTTTTTCTTTTTTTCGATAAATACCTTTGATGACGTCATATCCGGCTTTTTGTAAAAGTTAAGGCGGCACTGTCACACCCTCATTTTTCAATCAAATTGATTGAAATTTTGGCCAAGCAATCTTCGACGAAGGCCGGACTTCGGTATTGCATTTCAGCTTGGTGGCTTAAAAATTAATTCATGACTTTTGTCATTAAAAATCTGAAAATTGTAAAAAAAATATTTTTTTTATAAAACGATCTAAATTTACGTTCATCTTATTCTTCATCATTTTTTGATTCCAAAAACATATAAATATGCTATATTTAGATTAAAAACAAGCTCTGAAAATTAAAAATATAAAAATTATGATCAAAATAAAATTTTCGAAATCAATTTAAAAACACTTTCATGGTATTCCTTTTCGGTTCCTGATTCCAAACACATATAGATATGATATGTTTGGATTAAAAACACGCTCAGAAAGTTAAAACGAAGAGAGGTACAGAAAAGCGTGCTATCCTTTTCAGCGCAACTACTACCCCGCTCTTCTTGTCAATTTCACTGCCTTTGCCACGAGCGGTGGACTGACGATGCTACGAGTATACGGTCTTGCTGAAAAATTGCATTGCGTTCAGTTTCATTCTGTTAGTTCGACAGCTTGACTAAATGTTGTATTTTCGCCTTACGCGACTTGCTTAAAATTCTTTTGGAAAAAAATGTTGTTGAATACATAAATTGTAAACATAAGTCAACGACTCTACTATATAAGGAGTAGACAATTTTAATAATTTATTACTTATTTCATCAAGTCCGGAAGATTTTTTTTTCTAACCGTGCTATGTACTGGCCAACTTCATGGATGGCCATTATCGGAATAACAAACACATCCGTATTCCTTAATTTTTCATCACAGAACATCTGCAAGCGTTTACAACAGGAATGTGGTTCTGTACCTGGAGATTTTGAGTGAGAATCTACCAGTGATTCAGCAACGGACAAAAAATAATCGTTAAAATCGTTGGCCTTTATATTCTGAGGAATACTATTATTTTTTGAAGAGTTGCCTTTTAAAAACGTGTTCAGGGCGCGCCAGACTTTTGAAACGTCTTTGCTGTTACCCACAAGTTTATTAAAATATGATCGCTTCGCGTTTCTCACAAGATTCTTTACTCTGTTACGCGCTTTTTTATAATCTTCAAATAATTTGTTTGTCTTTAACTGGTCGCGATACGCCATTGCTTCGATGATATCAATGGTTAATCAGGGAGGAAGTTCAGGATGTCTTACTCGTTTCCGCCTCACAGGTGCATGTCGATTTACTACATCGATAAAGAGGGAATACTAGGCTTCAAGTGCCTCGTTAGGATCGGTAAAATTAAGCACAGAAGGAAAAGGTGTACAATTCAAATCATTAAAGAAGAGACATTGATTAAAATGCTTAAAGCCATATGTACTCGATGACTATACACGCTAATTGCTTTACCAACAGCTGGAGACATGCTAAATTAAGTTCCCTGCAAAATATTGTGGTCTAGGACCCCTTCAATGTTGAGATATGTTAATTTTCATTTTGATCTGGATCGTCCTATTTATAGATTTGCCAACAGAGGTAGCGTTGACGGAAGGGAAATAACTCCGCGTCTTTGTTTACATCCAAAGTTTTTGAGACTCTAAAACAAGCTGTAATGCATGTATATGGTCCGCGCATGGCGACATATCGTCATTACATGGTCTTATGGTGCGTTTGACATCGATTATGGGCAAACTACACTTTGTAAACACGGGAGCGCGTACATATGCCTTTAAAAGACCTGTATGAAATATAATTATGTGTGACCTTATGATTCTGCCTTGAGTAACTAATTCATCAATTTGGAACAGTTTACAGGGCTATGATCACTTACACTTAGGTCGGAGAGAGAGAGAGAGAGAGAGAGAGAGAGAGAGAGAGAGAGAAAGAGAGAGAGAGAGAGAGAGAGAGAGAGAGAGAGAGAGAGAGAGAGAGAGAGAGAGAGAGAGAGAGAGAGAGAGAGAGAGAGAGAGAGAGAGAGAGATCCATAAACGACCCGCATCTGTTTGAATTCAGTTAAGGAAGATACTATGACTTGAAATTTAGTAAAATCGGCATGGGAAGGCATTTCTGAAAAAAAACAAATGAACAGGCGTCCACGATTCCTGGAAAAAAGGGAAACATGCACATGTCAAAACTATAAACAGTGGATGAAGAAGACTAGATTAGGTATCATTATCGTTTGCCAGAGTTGAACTAAAATTTGGTTATTACCTTTTTACTTTTAGTTGATTTGCTTTCCTTTGGACCCATGGTAACGTATCCTTCACGTTAGTTATACGTTTCTGAGTTTTATTGGAGAGCAAATATTGTACTCGTTTGTTTTTATTGCCATATTTGTTTTGTCTTTTTCTGTCCTATTTGACAGGTTTCTTTCTGTTAAATAGTGTATTTTCATCGTTGTTGGTCATTTGACAAGGAGCACACCTGCGCCTATTTGGAACAAACAGCCGGGAAACGTGATACGCTTTGATATTTGTGAACACACACACGCACGCACGCACGCACACACACACACACACACACACACACACACACACACGCACGCTAGCACTCACGCACGCACGTACACACATACATACACACACAGACACACACACACACACACACATACACACACACACACACACACACACACGCACACACACACACAACAACAACAACAACAACAACAGAATGAGCAAAGGAATTATCGCAAGCCGCTGTGAACAGACTTGCCAAGGCCTGCTTACTGCTCTGCAACCGCTACAGCCGGATTCTACCCGTTGGTCGCACCGCAAACATTCTGCATGCCCAAGGGTCTAGTTGTGACTTAATGCTGAAGTCATTTGCCTACGTTCCGAAGCTCAATTCAGTATCCAAAATTCACTCAAATATGTTCTTTTTTTCCTTTGCAGTAAAAGGCATTAAGATGATCGTCGTGTGGAACATTAAAACATTTCCTAAATACACTTTACTGGACCTGCAAGCGTCATCTTATAACCAAAGCATGTACGTCAAGACTTTGCGTCTTGCTATTGTGAATTAAGCAGTTGCTATGTGACCCCTCTAAAGAAATCATTGATCCGAAAGATACAGGTGTGCCAGATAGTTAAAGTTTCTTTAAATTAAGGGCATAGGGAGTTAGAATGAAGTGACACGGGGTTGAATGTTTTGGTCGGGGTACGAAAAGTGTTCAGACAACTAAACATGTCAACGGTGTTTCACAGTACTACGTATTTATAACTGTTCCATGTCGCCGTTTTTGAGAAACTGTTAATGGTGACAGGTGTAACGACAGAACTAAGATATGTTGGGCTTTCCCACCCCCGCATTGTGATTTGCAGTGAAAGGGGCACTTCAAGAGTTAAAGTTCACGATTCTTTCTTGCTCCTGAGTTAAACATTCAGTCAATATTTCATTTATTGTGTTGCTGGAAACTGGGGATCGCGAAGGGGGGGGGGGGGGGGGGGAGCGAGCGCGCGCCCATGACATGTGTGTGTGTGTATGTGTGTGTGTGTGTCTCTTTGTGTTTGTTTGTCTCTGTGTGTGAGTGTGTGTGTCTCTGTGTGTGTGCGTGTGTGCGTGCGTGCGTGTGTGTGTATGTGTGTGTGTGTGTGTGTGTGTGCGTGTGTGTGTGAGTTTGTGTGTGTGTGTGTGTGTGTGTGTGTGTGTGTGTGTGTGTGTGTGTCCGTTATCATGCATGGGTGCGTGCGTATGTGTGTATTATTGAAATAACCTTCACAAACTGACTTAAATGTATTCTTTATTATTTCCTGAATCCAAAAGTTAGACAGATATATATGTATGTAGTAACTGTAAATTTAACAGCACACAGACTGATGTCCGTGGTATCTAATGAATGAAGATTATTTTCTCTACGTACACAATCACATACAATAACTGTATCTTGTCTTCTCTATTCTCAGTTTGACAATGACCGCATGAGACATCGGTGCTCCAAAATCTGCGAAATTCAGTGTCACACAAGTGCAGTGAAGAAAAGACAGCATCGCGTAATATTTTCTAATTGATGATTTTGTTTTGTTGGTTCCAGTAGTCGAGTAAAGACCAAAGATTGCAGAGAATGTCATTTTGTTTGTGCCATTACATTTTTTTTAAACTGGGCTTTTCCCTTGAAAATAGAGAATACCACATGGCTTGCTGTGTCGTACCAGATTTACACGAGGTTTTTTTTTCAAATATTGAACTGCGAGCGAAAGCGAGCTGTTCACTATTTGAAAAAGCAACGAGTGTAAATCTGGTACGACACAGCAAGCCATGTAGTATTCTGTTTATCCTACATACTGTACTTACGTGTATTTTACTGAAAATGTCTTGCAGACGAGGCAGCGAAATTGAAGACGCTTGTTTTGGAACCTCGATCTCTTGTAAAGCCTCGTGCAATCTATTACGTCAAAGCAAAGAAACGTCACTCTGAAAGTGTGGCGTGACGTGTTAGTTCTAAAGATTCATCGAGGGTAATTAGCGAGCGCAATTTTTGTTTCTATAATGACGTTTGTCTCGGTGACTTTAGCATCATAAGCAGTGGAAAAACAGGTCCCTGCCAGACTTGCTTGACATGACCTCATTTACATGATATACACACGTGTGATTTGAACGATTATTATCTCACGGGTCTCTCTCACGTATGTAGGATAATGTTAATTACACATTAACATGCTTCCATTTCAAACTTCGAGGTCGTCATCGGGGATTGAAGCCCGACGGAGCGAAGCGACGGAGGGCTTTAATTAGACTTTGGGAGGGCGTCAATCCACGATGATGACCTCGAAGTTTCAAATGGAAGCATGTTAATGTTATTGTAATTCAATCTGACGACGATCTCTTTCCTGCTTTAATGCGATGGTAAACAGACAGAATTGGTTTTGTTCTGTTCACACACTACTTTCAGTTCACCTACCTGCAAGGGTCAAGTCCGAAGAAATATATGTCTCTGTATTCCTATCTTATCACTCTGCTCCTGTTTTGTTTTCTTTCACATACATTTTCCCTTTTTTTTTTTTACGGGTTTCTGGACAGCAAACTCTAAAACACATTCTTTTCATCACAAAAGCGATCTTTGGAATTGACTGACGTAGTCCGGAAGAATTCATGCATCAACCTACGTCACGTATTCGACGTCATCACTTCGCATACCTTATGGTCTCGGTATTTCGTCGGCCTTCATATTTCCTACTTGTAAAATGACCCTCAAAGCTAACCGAGACTAGTTGAGGTTGTATCAATGCGCCTCGCCAGCAGGTGGTTATAATGGCTTTTTTTAGCGAGTGGTTATCGACAATTAATGACCGGTAATTTGTAATGAGTTGGGGCATTCTGACCAATCACAGGATCTGTTTCATTAAAACGCCAACTTGATGGAATTACAATGAAAGTTGAAGGGGCACTGTGACGACATGTTAGCTACAGGCAATTCGGTTTTGTTTCATACACAATTTATTCTATGAGAAAGGCCGATGTATCAGGACTTGAAAATATAGTTTTATGTTTACATGTTTACATTTTGCAGGGGATTCGGATGTAATTTGCTTCATACTGGCGACACCCCTAGTGGAAGACGATATTTTCAATATTTTCATAAGGCCAAAAAAAAAAAATTGTCTGTTTAGGGTAACCCGACCGACCCTATCGATTTGGCGCCGACCCAAAAACTTTTTTTTGATTTCAAAAAAAAAAAAGAAAAAAAAAGAGGTAAAAATGCTAAAAAGAGACATTTGGCGTTTCTTTCTCTCCCTTTCTCTCTGTTTTATTTATACGTTAGTTTTGAAACATGTATTCATCAAATATAAGAAGTGAATGTTCAGCCAACATAGCATTTACACACAAAAAAACAACAAAACAAAAAAAAACAAAAAAAACTTTACCTACCTACCGACCCTACTTTTTTTGGTCATGTTACCCTAAACAGACAATTTTTTTTTTGGCCTAAATACAAACTGACACCAGGCAGTATATTTGCTGATAATGATGACAACAATTCGGAAACCCCGCCGGGAACTTTCTGTTAAAACCTTATTTTTCCACAAATACTGATTCTGAAGATTACTGTGGATCAGCAAAATAGCATTTTGTATGTAATCGAATTCAGTGAATTTGACGAAATAGTGGGATTTTCTTCCGCTATCACCGTTTTATTTCAGGTGAAGTTATCATCTTGCATATTGCTACACTTACTAAACATACTCAATCCACTGGCAGTCGTCTCAATTCCCTGTATTTTTTTCCAGGACGCATCGCAGAGTACGGTCACCCGTGGTCATTGTTTGACGAAAATCTGGATCACCTGGCTCTTGTTTTGTATCATGCGCGCGTGATTTCACAAAATCGGCTCAAAAAGTATGCTTCCGTACCGAGAAAATTTTCTTAGCAACATTTTGCATTTGCAGTTGTCAAAAATCACAAGTTGTGCTAATACAGCCTTATTTTGCAACCAAGGGCAATAACTGTCGTCTTGTCGGGCCAAAGGGAGATTATTCACAAATCGAACGTAGTTTTCAGATAGAGCACTTAATAATCTTTACAGTGATATGTTATATGCTGTGACTTTTGTATGTTATGAACATATACAACTTGTTTGAAATAAGAAGAAACACTCTCAATAATTTACAGAGACCTTGTAGATGGTTTCTTTTACATGTTCCCCCTGTCTCAATCGACGGGTTTCGGCCATCCACGACTTTATAAGGCTCGGTGAAGACTTATTGAGTGAGTTTTGTTTCAATCTTTCAGGCCAACAGTTGGGTTTAATGTATAAAATGCCACCTTCAGCGTCTTGTTTTTACGGGGGTAACAAGAATAAGCCGCGGCATAGGTGTGGCCCTCCACCACGGAATTAGTCACTTGTCACAAATGCGTGATTTTTTTATTTCTATATTATCTAAAGGATATTTTTATGCTCGACTCAGTGACGAAACCCGTTTTACAAAAGAGCAAAAAGGTTTCGAGTTCTAAGCCTGTGAATAAGGTAAGCTTCAACACGACGGTTCTAAGAAAAACAGCCCCAAACAATTTTGACCTTACCCATACCTTTTTCCTGAGCAACCAGCTCATTGGTAAAGTATTTTGGGTTCTACCAATAGAAACTACACAGTTTGAAAGTCGGAACAAAGATCTGTCGATTCAACTGTGTATCGACGGGACCATTTGGAGTTTTACAGGGGGGATCGTCAGTTGAGTTAAAGTGGCTTTTATCGGGGCGCTAATCTCACAAAAACGCTTGTGTAGGGTGCTTCAAACGCGTTTTTTGCCACTGTTAAGGCATTTTCAGCCTATCAGGTGATAGATGTGGGTAGAAAAGAATAACTTTGTAGTGAAATCTCAAAGTTGATACATGTATCTGACACCCCCCGGACGTGTGTTAGGGCTAGCCCAGAACCGTGCATGGTGACAATTTAGGAAAACGACTCTCTCTCTACCCGGGCAGGCATTTCTGAAAAAGAGCGAATAGTATAAATTGGTGTCATTACGATTTCTGAAAAAAAAGGGTAACATGCACGCGTTTACTCACTCAACAAATGCAAGGGGGTGGGGAGGATATGTGGGGGGGGGGGGGGGGGGGGGGGTGGATTGACAAGGACTGTGCTATACTCGTCAAAATAAACTCGGTATGTACAGTCTGTAAAATCTTTTTTCAGCAATTGTTTTGTCCCTCCAAGACGCTTCATACCCTTTTGAATTGAAAATATACACGGGACTAACTTGATCTTCTTGCTATGGGTCAATCAGAAGCCTATCATAACAGAAGCAGACTACTACTATTACCAGCAGTCGACACGCGATGATACATTTGCCCTTTAACTTTTCCTTGTGAATCTCCGTTACTAAAAATAGAATACGGGATCATGCACTATATTCGATATTGAATACACGACTCAAAATCTTTGGGATAAATCAAAATGAAAATAATACAAGTATATAGAGTTAAGAAAACAAGAAAAAGTTGAAAAAATGAGAGGGGCGGGGATGTAGCTAAGTCGGTAGCGCGCTGGATTTGTATCCAGTTGGCCGCTGTCAGCGTGAGTTCGTCCCCACGATCGGCGAGAGATTTATTTCTCAGAGTCAACTTTGTGTGCAGACTCTCCTCGATGTCCAAACACCCCCGTGTGTACACGCAAACACAAGACCAAGTGCGCACGAAAAATATCCTGTAATCCATGTCAGAGTTCGGTGAGTTATAGAAACACGAAAATACCCAGCATGCTTCCTCCGAAAACGGCGTATGGGTGCCTAAATGGGGGGGTAAAAAACGGCCATACACGTAAAATTCCACTCGTGCAAAAAACACGAGTGTACGTGGGAGTTTCAGCCCACGAACGCAGAAAGAAGAAGAAGAAGAAGAAGAAGAAGAAGAAGAAACAAGTCGCGTAAGGCGAAAATACAATATTTAGTCAAGTAGCTGTCGAACTCACAGAATGAAACTGAACGCAATGCCATTTTTCAGCAAGACCGTATACTCGTAGCATCATCAGTCCACCGCTCATGGCATGCCAAAGGCAGTGAAATTGACAAGAAGAGCGGGGTAGTAGTTGCGCTAAGAAGGATAGCACGCTTTTCTGTACCTCTCTTTGTTTTAACTTTCTGAGCGTGTTTTTAATCCAAACATATCATATCTATATGTTTTTGGAATCAGGCACCGACAAGGAATAAGATGAAAGTGTTTTTAAATTGATTTGGACAATTTAATTTTGATAATAATTTTTATATATTTAATTTTCAGAGCTTGTTTTTAATCCGAATATAACATATTTATATGTTTTGGGAACCAGCAAATGATGGAGAATAAGATAAACGTAAATTTGGATCGTTTTATAAATTTTTATTTTTTTTTTACAATTTTCAGATTTTTAATGACCAAAGTCATTAATTAATTTTTAAGCCACCAAGCTGAAATGCAATACCGAAGTCCGGGCTTCGTCGAAGATTACTTGACCAAAATTTGAACCAATTTGGTTGAAAAATGAGGGCGTGACAGTGCCGCCTCAACTTTCACAAAAAGCCGGATATGACGTCATCAAAGACATTTATCAAAAAAATGAAAAAAAACGTTCGGGGAGTTCATACCCAGGAACTCTCATGTCAAATTTCATAAAGATCGGTCCAGTAGTTTAGTCTGAATCGCTCTACACACACACACAGACACACACACACACACACACACGCACACACACGCACACACACACGCACATACACCACGACCCTCGTTTCGATTCCCCCTCGATGTTAAAATATTTAGTCAAAACTTGACTAAATATAAAAACGAGAAAAACGTTTATGCAAAAAACTTGTCAAGTATAGGACTCGAACTCGAGACCGCCGCATCTACAAGCAACGTAGTCTACCAACCCGCCTCGAACCCTCTTGACCTAAACCTGTGAAAACAAATACTTGAACTGCAACCGCCTGCAGGAAACTCGAGACAGCAGGTTATGATTCACACACACACACACACACACACCGCCTCTTCACCTGCCAGTTTTACGCACCGGAGAGGTGGGAACAAATTATCTCGACCAGCGAGAGCTAGGTGGAGGCGGTGCATTGGCTGACAGGGACCCGGCGGGAAAAAGCTGCCGCGCGCGCTGTGCTCGTTGGGTCCCGTCATTCTCTGGGATGGATCGGGAGAGTGGTGGAGGAGGGATGGTGTACAATACTGCGCACAATTTCCTTGCTTTGCCAAAATGGCGGGAATAAAACGCCGGGTCAAAGACGTCAAAACCCGCTCTAGCAAAACACGACTGGTTGCACATAGACCATTTATCCTGGACCGCCAACTAGCTCTCTCTCCGCTCTTTCTCTCTATTACGAGGTAGCGCCTCTCGCATGTAGGAACCTACGCTTACATGGCCTTTCAGAAATCAGGGGGACGTCATATCCGGTGTCGATTTTAAACATGGACGAAGTTGCCGAGGTAAGTTCTGAAAATGCTAAAATAAACTCAGCAAAAGTGCATATGGAACATGTTTTTCGATGAGTTTTGTTAAGTTTAGTTTGGAGTTTTGGAAAATCCAGTTCATTGTCACCTCCCATTGTCACAAGTAACTGGAGCGTGCTTTATTATATTTAGTCAAGTTTTGACTAAATATTTTAACATTGAGGGGGAATCGAAACGAGGGTCGTGGTGTATGTGCGTCTGTCTGTGTGTGTGTGTGTGTGTGTGTGTGTGTGTGTGTGTGTGTGTGTGTGTGTGTGTGTGTGTGTGTGTGTCTGTCTGTGTGTGTGTGTAGAGCGATTCAGACCAAACTACTGGACCGATCTTTATGAAATTTGACATGAGAGTTTCTGGGTATGAAATCCCCGAACTTTTTTTCATTTTTTTTGATAAATGTCTTTGATGACGTCAAATCCGGCTTTTCGTGAAAGTTGAGGCGGCACTGTCACGCCCTCATTTTTCAACCAAATTGGTTCAAATTTTGGTCAAGTAATCTTCGACGAAGCCCGGACTTCGGTATTGCATTTCAGCTTGGTGGCTTAAAAATTAATTAATGACTTTGGTCATTAAAAATCGGAAAATTGTAAAAAAAAATAACAATTTATCAAACGATCCAAATTTACGTTTATCTTATTCTCCATCATTTGCTGATTCCAAAAACATATAAATATGTTATATTCGGATTAAACACAAGCTCTGAAAATTAAATATATAAAAATTATTATCAAAATTAAATTGTCCAAATCAATTTAAAAACACTTTCATCTTATTCCTTGTCGGTTCCTGATTCCAAAAAACATATAGATATGATATGTTTGGATTAAAAACACGCTCAGAAAGTTAAAACAAAGAGAGGTACAGAAAAGCGTGCTATCCTTCTTAGCGCAACTACTACCCCGCTCTTCTTGTCAATTTCACTGCCTTTGCCATGAGCGGTGGCCTGACGATGCTACGAGTATAATGGCATTGCGTTCAGTTTCATTCTGTGAGTTCGACAGCTACTTGACTAAATATTGTATTTTCGCCTTACGCGACTTGTTTTCACTGTCTTCGAATCGCTGGCCTTTCAAACCGGACGTGACGCGCCCCTGAAAGTCGAGAGTCGTAACCTCGAAGGGTCACGTGACGAGTTGGCGGTCCAGGCTATTTGGTCTATGGTTTGAGCCCATGAACGAAGAAGAAGAAGACGAAGAAGAAGAAGAAGAAGAAGACCTTGAGTGAAGAGAAACCCGGCGCAAAAATCAAGTTCTGTTCCTTTAACGCACAGGTATAATTATGATCTACAAGTTCCTTCATTGGCTCTGTCGACGCCTGTTTTCAACGGCTTGTTTCCATTTATATAACAAACTGACCATACAGCGTCGTCGTCCCAAACTAAATCTTCAAAATCTCTAAAAAAAAAAAAAACGTTCGAAATTCAGGGTATATAATTATATTGACATAACTGATGTCGGTCACACTTGAAACTGATTATTGCTACTTGAGTTTGCTTTCAAAAGTGATACGAAGTGAACGGGAGCATAGGGTCTGTTGTTAATTTAACTTGAATCGACTTGAACAGTGGGATCGAGAGAACGTAGCCTACCGATTACACAAACTTTGATACGAACGGAGAAACTTGGAAACCGACGAGTCGACACATGCTCGAGAAGTCACGTGTAATATTCGAAGTTAAATTCTTAGTTAGTTAATTACCCCGTAGAGCTTTTTGCCGGGTTGGCTCAATCAATAGAGCGCTCGACCACCAATTCGTTACACGGCGGGTAACGGCTTCGAATCTCTTTACTGGCAAGAGTAGGGGAAAGTCGCTAAACCTGGAACAGTTAAAAAGAAACAGCCGTACCAGACAAAAAAATGGATATTGCAAAGCGTTCTTTATATTGTCACATACTAGACTCTATCAGTAAATAAACGAAACACATACAATAAAATAAAAGTCACGCAACTCATCAGACTGATCATAATAAAAATGTCTGCATTTGTTCCAGGTTGGACGCATGGGTGTGTAAAGTGGCACACTGTGTTGTCAAACTCGGAACACATACAAACACACCCTGACTCTCTTTCTAGCTCTGTCTGTGTCTCACACACACACACGCATATACACCCACACACTCTCATTCACACACAAACAAGCACACTTTGCCACACACACAAGATAAATAAATACGTCATAACATTTTGATTAAACCATTTTATGTAAATGTCTTTTTTTCAACATCATATTTTGATTTTTACCAAGGAAATAACAAATCGGATAACAATTTAAGCCTTAAATGTAAAACAAAAAGATAAATAAAGGCGAGGTCTAAAAAGGACTGAAAAACAAAACCTAAAAAAAAAGAGGAAAAAAAGATTTCGCAGACAATGTCCTTTGTCTTCTACTGTCAGCGCAGTCATCGTGTGATTACTGTGTGCACTTCTGGCACTATAACATATCCTCAGGGGAGTTGGTGCCACACATGAAGCAGTACCACGAACTTTTGCAGCTTCATTTGTACCCCTCTTCTGTTGACAAATAGATATAAAAGGGCTACCTGCCCAATTGACTAAATGTAAAAAAATCATTACGCATAAAGTCTCAAAGCAAATAACTAAGAACAGATTTAAGAACTGATTTTGCAGACACACAAAAATTGCTAAGTACAGATTTCGAAGTCCTTTTGTCAACTGCTGTCAGCGCAGTCCTCGTGTGCCCAAAGTGTGCACCTCTGGCACTGTATCATGTTCTCAGGGGAGTTGGTGCCACACATGAAGCAGTACCAAGTGCTTTCCCCCGGGATAGAACGCATCGTCGAGAATGTTCTCCTTTTTTCCCTCTGATCAGAAGATATTCCCCTCTTGTTTCTCTGAGCAGAAGAGTTTGTAGCTTCATTCTTTCCTCTTTTCTGTTGACCTGCACGCCTTTTTGCAAGTGAAATCTCCAGCTTTCGCTTGTAAGGAGAAGATTGTTTTTTTCGTGATGATCTCTTCGACGAGCTTGTGGTTGTGCGTTGCAGGACATCAGCAGCAGGTAAGCTTGCATTTGCTGCTGACACCAAGCAATCATAATGACCAGAATCTCCTTGTACAGTGTACAAAACAACGATGGGGGTGACGTTGGCAAATTTATTTCAGCTTCAAGAATGCTATTGATTAGTTCTTGTTCTATCTCTGGTGTTAATGCAGAAGGTCTTCCTGGGAACTTTACTTCTTCTTTTGCAAATTTGTTTGTTTTCTTCCAAATGACTTTTAAGAGTTGTGACTGTAACACCATATGCTCTTGATGCGCAACGCAAACCCATATCTCCGTTTTTCACTGCCGACAAAGCGCAGCCCATTTCTTCTGGTAACCACCGCCGTTCGGGTCTCATAATACTGTCAAACAAATCAATCAATCATTCAATAAAACTTATAGAAAGAAAAAACACAACAAAACCGAAAAGAGAATTGAATACGTGAATAAAACAGCAGTGTTTGATGAGGGTAAGATGGAACAGAATGCGGCAAGACTGGAACACTGTTCCATGTTTGCCTCTCTAATGTGTTCCATCATTGCCGCATGGCACCTGCATGGATTTGGCGTTTTTCTGTTGGATACACGTGACGTTTCAAATCTTTTTTTCCGTTCAAGTTATTGCAAATCTATGAAGGTTTATCACAGCAATCAACATTTTACGTGAACGTATATAGATAAAGAGTAATAATACTAATTGTAGACGGTAGAAATAAGAAGAAGAAGGAAGAAATGTTTAAAAAACGTACAATTTTTTTTGTTTTGCCGCGGTAGTCATTTGTTTTGCTGGAATAATATCAAGGAATGTCACTGGACATTTCTGAAAAAACAATTGTTCATGAATTGTTCCCCGTTGATCGCATATAGAGGTGTTCCAAGTTGGCCGACTCTTCCGGGATTGGCGACTTTCCCTTATTTTTCAAATCTATTTTCAACTTTTTAAAAAATTTCTGAACTCGTTATTCGTGAAGTTTATTCAATTTCATTCATTCAAAGATTTTGACTGATGTATTGTAAATAGAATTTATCAAAGGGTTGCATAATTATCCAGTACTTCCAGTGAACAATTTCCCAGAATTACCCGTTATCTATATATATATACGACTAGTGTCTGTCTGTCTGTCTGTTCGCGATGCACGGCCAAAGTTCTCGGTGGATCTTTTTCAAATTTGGACACCGTATTCAGCTACACCCCGGACACAACCTCATCGATGAGATATTTCAACACGTTCTCTCAGCGCGCAGCGCTGTGCGCGCTGAACCGATTTTGTTTGTTTTGGTCTGGATCCACTACCAGTAACTCTTCCTTATCTTATTCAGTGTTTTCCGCCGCGATTATCTCCCTTCCTCCGTGTGGCGTCAATCCATATTCCCGTTACTACGTTACTATTTTTAGAAGGTCACTGCACGTTACTATTTTTAGAAGGTCTCCAGTGTTTTGCGCGTTTATCTCCTTTCCTTCGTGCAAAGCCGGGTCCCAGGCGCAGCCTGGTATTCGGCTCTACTTCTTCCCGGCGAAGCCGGTACCCGGCGAAGCGGGTAATCATCCAGTATATTTACACATTAACATGCTTCCATTTGAAACTTCGAGGTCTTCATCGGGGATTGACGCCCGACCAAAGGTAATTGAAGCCCGACGGAGCGAAGCGACGGAGGGCTTCAATTAGACTTTGGGAGGGCGTCAATCCACGATGAAGACCGAGAAGTTTCAAATGGAAGCGTGTTAATGTTATTGAAATTCAATCTGACGACGATCTCTTTCCTGCTTTCATGCGATGGTAAACAGACAGAATTGGTTCTGTTCTGTTCACACACTACTTTCAGTCGTCCACCTACAGGCAAGGGTCAAGTCCCAAGAAATATGTCTCTGTATTCCTATCGTATCACTCTCCTCCTGTTTTGTTTTCTTTCACATACATTTTCCCATCTTTTTTGACGGGTTTCTGGACAGCAAACTCAAAACAAATTCTTTTCATCACAAAAGCGATCTATGGAATTGACTGACGTAGTCCGAAAGAATTCATGCATCAACTTACGTCACGTATTCGACGTCATCACTTCGCATACCTTATGGTCTCGGTTTTTCGTCGGCCTTCACATTTCCTACTTGTAAAATGACCCTCAAAGTTAACCGAGACTAGTTGAGGTTGTATCAATGCGCCTCGCCAGCAGGTTGTTATTGGATTTTTTCGCGAGTGGCTATCGACAATTAGTCACCTGTAATTTTTAATGAGTTGGGGCATTCTGACCAATCACAGGATCTGTTTCATTAAAACGCAAACTTGATTGAATTTCAAATTTTTTTGTAGGCCTCTGACGTCACATGGCTCAAAGAAGGGAAATCCAATGTCCAATCGATACATATATATATATATAAACGCCCATCTGTGTGGAGAGAAACTGTAAGAGCATACGCAATATCCTAATGCCTACAGTTCTTCCTCCTAAGCACGACAACAACCCTGGGTGTTTCAGGTGTGAGCGTAAAAAATGTATCATCTGTGAAAAATACTTGATTGAGTCCACAACATTCAATTCATGTAAAACAGGTGAAACTTTCATTCTTAGAGAACACTTCTGTGACACAAAAAAACATCTTCTATCTCATTTCGTGTAAAAAATGCCACAGTGCCCAGTACGTGGGGCAGACTCAAAACAGTCTCAGAGAAAGGTTCTATCTCCACCGCTCACACATTGGGAAGAACACAGGTACTCTTCTCACAGTGCACTTCAACCAGCCCGATCATTCTCTCGGTGATATGGAGTGCACTGTGATCGAAAGAGTCTTTTGTTCGACCCGGGATGAGAGATGGAAAAGAGAGTTTTTCTGGATTGCAAAATTAAGAACTTTGGTGCCGAGTGGACTCAATTCTGAATCCGTAAACACTTTATTACAGCTTTCGTTTAGACCATGCAATGTGTGTGTGTGTGTGTGTGTGTGTGTGTGTGTGTGTGTGTGTGTGTGTGTGTGTGTGTGTGTGTGTGTGTGTGTGTTAGAGAGAGAGAGATAAAGAGAGAGAGAGAGAGACAAGACAAGACAAGACAAAATCTTTATTATCGAGGGTAATAGATAAGCAATAATATTGCTTTTTTACATCCAGCCCTCCCCCTAATATAGGGTCAACAAGAACAGAAAACAATATAATCAAAGAATTATCACATCAAACTTAATACATTATAACTGTATATACAGATAAAAAATTTAAAAATAAATTGTCATGCTGCATTTTAAGTACAATTTCCAAGTGTCAATTTTTAACATAACTTAATTTAGATCTGCATATTATTACAATTTTGTTTAACATGCACATACATTTTAAATGAATTGATGAGCCATTCAACATATATATATATATATATTATTTTTTTTTAAGAAACATCGGCTTCTGAAGAAAGCCCAATGGCCGATTGTACCACCGCGTGTCGACTCCATGTCATAGGCGTAAGCTCCTTTTCATAATAATGTATTTCTGTTCAACGGCCTAGGGAGTCTGAATGAAATAACATGGGTTTAAATGTTTTACTCGGGTTACAAACAAATTTTAGACGAATTCTAAACATGTTAACAATTTTTACTGCATAAATCTGTTCTACGTCGCCGTTTTTCAGAAACTGTTAATAGTGACCCGAATAACAACAGTGTCAAGGTATTTTGGGCTTCCCCACCTGCGCATTGTGATTTGCAGTGAAATGGTTGCTTGAGTTTTCTTAAAGTTACACGATTCTTTATCAAGCAGATCTGCTTTTTCTCTCAACCCTGATTTTTACATTCAGGTAATATTTCGCTGAATGTTTTGCTGGGAAAATAGGGTTCGCGAGGGAAAAGAGAGGCGAGTGCGCGCTTGTGTGTGTGTGTGTGTGTGTGTGTGTGTGTGTGTGTGTGACGGTGTGTGTGTGTGTTTGTGTGTGTGTGTGTGCGTGCGTCTGTGTGTGTGTGTGTAGAATTGAAATAAAAGACACAAAACCGATTAAGATATAGTCTTTATCATTTCCTGAATCCACTGTATAGACATTTGCGCCAAAGTGCAGACAATTCGTTTTCATGCCAATAAGGTTGACAGTTGCTTTTTTGTACCTGTTGGTTGAAACAAAACTTTATTCAATTTGTATCATGCCAAAAACAATACATGGTTTTTAGGATAACTAACTCAAGCATATAATGCTTATTTTAAGTAATCCTGGTATGTACATATCAAAGGTAAACATGATGGCGGACTAAATACATTTACTCATTTCAGACAACGATATAAAAACAGAACAAGCATTGACCTTATCGGAAGTCAAGATAGCCGCCTTGTGGCCCTGGTGACACGGGGGTTGGACATGGATACCGTCCCTGGGACTGCACAAACAGTTGACCCGTGACCTACATCGTCACGCGGCGGTCTGAATGCGTGCAGTTGTTTTTTTATATATACACTAAGAGAGGCTAGATTTCGTCAAGCTCACGATAGCTCAATTGCTTAGGGAGCTCATGTGGGAAGGCGTAGGTTCAAAACTCCGCATGGCCACATTTTTTAGTTATTATTTTCATCCAAGCATGCAGCTTTCACTTTTTTCTTCTGCATTCCGTTCTCGCTCTCTCTTTCTTTTTTGTTTAAAATAATAAATATTAAATTTTAAATTTAAATTTTCTTTTTTTCTTTTTTTCTAATTCTTTTAATTTTGTTTAAAAAAAATCACGTTTCAATCAAATTCTTAAACCCTTCAATTTTGGCGAATATGTTAAAGATTCTGTTCATTTCATGACCAGTCCTTAACTTTTCTTTAAGAGTGTTTGTGCGTTTGGATATCCCATTTTCATCTGCTCAAAAATGATTTCAAAACCATTTGAGTGTGACGTCACAGGTCCTTTACTAAACCTACACTCAAGCATGACGTTTTTGATTGTGATTGTATGGTTCATTTGCAGCTAATTAATGGGAAGTTTACCGGGTAGCTGCAGCTGATATGCAATACATATCAAACTACAGTAGCAGCCCCTCAAAATTACACAGGACGACGACAAAGACCATCTTCTTGTTGCGCGCCATTGCTTTGAGCAAACGGAAGAATGGACCTTGGTTAAACACTGTAATCGTTCGTAATGCCATTGAGACAAATGTGACATACATATGCTTTGCAAGTAAGACTTGCGAAGTTGGAGAAGTATTATTTGACAGGCTCAAAAGTTGAATCCGTTTGAAAAAATAAAATAAAAACTACCATCCATGTCGTCTTTCGCGCAACTATTTACGATAGACGTTTTCAATCATTCTGTTCTCCGTTCTCCGAGAGAACGCACACAGCCTTTACAAACTGCGAGCAGCCTGCTCAGTAATTTTTCAGAAAAGAAGTATACACGTGATCCTGTAAACCATGTCAGAGTTCGGTGGGTTATAAAAACACGAAAATACCAAGCAAGCATCCCTCGAAAGCGGCGTATGGCTGCCTGAATGGCGGGGTAAAAACTGTCATACTCGTAAAACACGCCGGAACAAGAGTTACAGTCCTCACTAACACAAAGAAGAGTAGTAGGTCTTTTTTGTTATATTTAGTCAAGTTTTGACTAAATATTTTAACATCGAGGGGGAATCGAAACGAGGGTCGTGGTGTATGTGCGTGTGTGTGTCTGTGTGTGTGTCTGTGTGTGTGTGTGTGTAGAGCGATTCAGACTAAACTACTGGACCGATCTTTATGAAATTTGACATGAGAGTTCCTGGGTATGAAATCCCCGAACGTTTTTTTCATTTTTTTGATAAATGTCTTTGATGACGTCATATCCGGCTTTTCGTGAAAGTTGAGGCGGCACTGTCACGCCCTCATTTTTCAACCAAATTGGTTGAAATTTTGGTCAAGTACTCTTCGACGAAGCCCGGGGTTCGGTATTGCATTTCAGCTTGGTGGCTTAAAAATTAATTAATGACTTTGGTCATTAAAAATCTGAAAATTGTAAAAAAAATTAAAAATTTATAAAACGATCCAAATTTACGTTTATCTTATTCTCCATCATTTGCTGATTCCAAAAACATATCAATATGTTATATTTGGATTAAAAACAAGCTCTGAAAATTAAATATATAAAAATTATTATCAAATTTTTTTTTTCGAAATCAATTTAAAAACACTTTCATCGTATTCCTTGTCGGTTCCTGATTCCAAAAATATATAGATATGATATGTTTGGATTAAAAACACGCTCAGAAAGTTAAAACGAAGAGAGGTACAGAAAAGCGTGCTATCCTTCTTAGCGCAACGAATACCCCGCTCTTCTTGTCAATTCCACGGGCACTGCCTTTGCCACGGGCGGTGGAGTGACGATGCTACGAGTATACGGTCTTGCTGCGTTCAGTTTCATTCTGTGAGTTCGACAGCTACTTGACTAAATATTGTATTTTCGCCTTACGCGACTTGTTGTTGTTGCTTTGGCTCGCAGTTCAATATTTGAAAAAGCAACTCGTGTAAATCCGGTACGACACAGCAAGCCATGTAGTATTCTCTATATACATATCGGCATAGTTTATAGTAAAAAGGGTGAGCCGAACCCTTCCAACTTGAAGGACTGTGTAATTTTATTCTACACTTATTCTTCGATGCAAATGTTCCGAAGAAAGTCTATCGTTACATTTATGAGAAACGCTCGCGGCGAAGGTGTTGCGTTACATGCACATTATGGATTCATGAATGAATGGAGCATGAATGAGTAAGTGCATGTGGAGCTGTATGACTGGGTGAATTGTGGGTTGCGAACGTCCGAGGGGCACATGTAGCCTGTGTGTCTGAAGTAGTGGGTATGTTGCGTAAGGGTGTGCTGATATTGAACTTCAGTTGTGTTTTGTAAATGTCAATGTATCAGTGTATCATGTCTTGCCACACACATGCCAAATGTCCTTGTATTGATGAGGACAATAAAACTTATTGTATCTTGTATCATAAGTCTTTGTATCTTCACGCTCTGATTTGTGTGGGGTAGTTGTAGAGGATGGCGGGGGTTGTTGATGTTCCCATTTGCTTTAGGACATGCATTGTCGGGAAATAAAAACACCTTTTGGGTGTCAGCAAACTACGTTTACGTAATAATAAATTTCAAAGACACGCTTCAGAAACGGGTCAGGTCACGCCATCCGCCAACACATTCGTAAAAGCATCATGCCGAGTCTCCTTTTCCCAATATCTTTATGGCGTTGTTTGGAAATAAGGCATCGCTTGTGTTTTTGATGTTTGTCACTAATTCAGCAAATTTGGGGCTTGTGTGTGCGTTTGAAGCTGTGTGTGTTTGTGTGCGTGTGTGGGCGTGTTTGTGTGTGTGTGTGTGTGTGTGTGTGTGTGTGTGTGTGTGTGTGTGTGTGTGATTGTCAACAACATTATTATATGATCAGTGTTGAAGTGAAACAACAAAAACACAAACTTGTGAGTTTGTCGCTTTAAGCCCGAGCGTGCAGTCTTTTCGCCAAACCTGTCTCGGCAGCAGCTCCCTAGCAAAACTGCAAAACAGTATTGTGCAGTCAGGCGTGCCAACAGTGTCAGTGTCAACAGCCACGGTACCTGTGTGTGTGTGTGTGTGTGTGTGTGTGTGTGTGTGTGTGTGTGTGTGTGTGTGTGTGCGTGCGTGCGGTAGTGTTTGCTTTGTGTGTGTGTGTGTATGTGTTTGTGTGAGTGTTTCTGTGTGTAAGTATTTGTGTGTATATATGTGACCCTCCACCACGAAATGAGTCGCATGTCACCTCGCGCGGTTCTGCGCTAGGTTTAATATAAGTCCGGGGAGTGTCTGGTAACAGTGTGAGGGTCACCTAAAGTCACAGGCTTATAACTCAAACAGTTTTCGCTCTTTTCTAAAACGGTTTTCACTACTGGATAGAGCATAAAAAACTCTTTAGGAAAATCTAAAAATATGAAAATCATGCAAAGGTGACATGCGACTCATTTCGTGGTGGAGGGTCACATATGTGTGTGTGTGTGTGTGTTAGCGTGTGTATCTGTGTGTGTGTGTGTGCGCGCGTGTGGCTTCATTATTAATTATTTTTCATTTCTTGATTGCAAAAATAAGATATGTTGTAATGGAATTGAAAACGTTCCAACAATAAAGAAAAGTCACTTTATGCACAAAAAAAGGTACATTTTGACTAAATGCTTTAACATAAAGTGGGAATCGAGACGAGGGTCTTGGTGTGCGTGTGTGTGTGTAGATCGATCCCGAGGAAATATTTTACAGATCTTCATGAAACTTTACATACACATTCTTCCAGATGATATCCCCACTTTGGTGACGTCATATCCGGCTTTTAGTGACAGTTGAAACGGCACTGTTGTGCCCTTATTTTTCGTTAAAATTGAGCGAAATTTCGATCAAGCAATCTTCGGCGAAGCCCGGACTATGGGATTGCATTTGAGATTGGAAGATAAAAAATTAATTGATGAGTTCGGCCATTATTTATTTTTAAAATTTTAGTAATCAATTCAAAGATAATGTTATTTTATTCTTTATCATTTTCTGATTCCAAAAACATAGATATGTGTTATGTTTGGATTAAAAACAAGCACACATATTTTTTAAAAGAATAGAGAACAAGTCGCGTAAGGCGAAAATACAACATTTAGTCAAGTAGGTGTCGAACTCACAGAATGAAACTGAACGCAATGCAACGCAGCAAGACCGTATACTCGTAGCATCGTCAGTCCACCGCGCACGGCAAAGGCAGTGAAATTGACAAGAAGAGCGGGGTAGTACTTGCGCTGAGAAGGATAGCACGCTTTTCTGTACCACTCTTCGTTTTAACTTTCTGAGTGTGTTTTTAATCCAAACATATCATATCTATATGTTTTTGGAATCAGGAACCGACAAGAAATAAGATGAAAGTGTTTTTAAATTGATTTGGACAATTTAATTTTGATAATAATTTTTATATTTTTAATTTTCAGAGCTTGTTTTTAATCCAAATATAACATATGTATATGGTTTTGGAATCAGAAAATGATGGGAAATAAGATGAACGTAAATTTGGATCGTTTTATACAAAAAATATTTTTTTTACAATTTTCAGATTTTTAATGACCAAAGTCATAAATTAATTTTTAAGCCACCAAGCTGAAATGCAATACCGAAGTCCGGGCTTCGTCGAAGATTACTTGACCAAAATTTCAACCAATTTAGTTGAAAGATGAGAGCGTGACAGTGCCGCCTCAACTTTCACGAAAGCCGGATATGACGTCATAAAAGACATTTATCGAAAAAATGAAAAAAAACGTCTGGGGATTTCATACCCAGGAACTCTCATGTCAAATTTCATAAAGATCGGTCCAGTAGTTTAGTCTAAATTGCTCTACACACACACACAGACACACATATACCACGACCCTCGTCTCGATTCCCCCCTCTACGTTAAAACATTTAGTCAAAACTTGACTAAATGTAAAAACGTGCTTTCATGTGAAGCGCTTTACTCTACTGCGTTGTACTGGCATGTCACTTCAAGCGATCTGCGAGCCGGCAATAGTCTACTGCGCTATAATGGCTTAATTAGAAAAAACACACAGTAACACCAAGAGGCAAGTTCCAAAGATTTTCGGGCCACGCCCTTCTTCAGTGAATAAATGTAAGTAAACAGTGTTCCAGTTTTGCCGCATTCTGTTCCATCTTACCCTCATCAAACAATAAACAAAACACTGCTGTTTTATTCACGTATTCAATTCTCTTTTCGGTTTTGTTTTTCTTTCTATAAGTTTTATTGAATGATTGATTGATTTGTTTGACAGTATTGTGAGACCCGAACGGCGGTGGTTACCAGAAGAAATGGGCTGTGCTTTGTCGGCAGTGAAAAACGGAGATATGGGTTTGCGTTGCGCATCAAGAGCATATGGTGTTACTGTCACAACTCTTAAAAGTCATTTGGAAGGAAACAAACAAATTTGCAAAAGAAGAAGTAAAGTTCACAGGAAGACCTTCTACAGTAACACCAGAGATAGAACAAGAACTAATCAATAGCATTCTTGAAGCTGAAATAAATTTGCCAACGTCACCCCCATCGTTGTTTTGTACACTGTACAAGGAGATTCTGGTCATTATGATTGCTTGGTGTCAGCAGCAAATGCAAGCTTACCTGCTGCTGATGTCCTGCAACGCACAACCACAAGCTCGTCGAAGAGATCATCACGAAAAAAACAATCTTCTCCTTACAAGCGAAAGCTGGAGATTTCACTTGCAAAAAGGCGTGCAGGTCAACAGAAAAGAGGAAAGAATGAAGCTACAAACTCTTCTGCTCAGAGAAACAAGAGGGGAATATCTTCTGATCAGAGGGAAAAAAGGAGAACATTCTCGACGATGCGTTCTATCCCGGGGGAAAGCACTTGGTACTGCTTCATGTGTGGCACCAACTCCCCTGAGAACATGATACAGTGCCAGAGGTGCACACAGTGGGCACACGAGGACTGCGCTGACAGCAGCGGACAAAAGGACTTCGAAATCTGTACTTAGCCATTTTTGTGTGTCTGCAAAATCAGTTCTTAAATCTGTTCTTAGTTATTTGCTTTGAGACTTTATGCGTAATGATTTTTACATTTAGTCAATTGGACAGGTAGCCCTTTTATATCTATTTGTCAACAGAAGAGGGGTACAAATGAAGCTGCAAAATTTCGTGGTACTGCTTCATGTGTGGCACCAACTCCCCTGAGGATATGTTATAGTGCCAGAAGTGCACACAGTAATCACACGATGACTGCGCTGACAGTAGAAGACAAAGGACATTGTCTGCGAAATCGGTTCTTGGCCTTTTTTTTCTTCTTTTTATGTTTAAGGTTTTGTTTTTCAGTCCTTTTTAGACCTAGCCCTTATTTATCTTTTTGTTTTACATTTAAGGCTTAAATTGTTATCCGATTTGTTATTTCCTTGGTAAAAATCAAAATATGATGTTGAAAAAAAGACATTTACATAAAATGGTTTAATCAAAATGTTATGACGTATTTATTTATCTTGTGTGTGTGACAAAGTGTGCTTGTTTGTGTGTGAATGAGAGTGTGTGGGTGTATATGTGTGTGTGTGTGAGACACAGACAGAGCTAGAAAGAGAGTCAGGGTTTGTTTGTATGTGTTCCGAGTTTGACAACACAGTGTTCCACTTTACACACCCATGCGTCCAACCTGGAACAAAATTTGCAGACATTTTTATTATGATCAGTCTGATGAGTTGCGTGACTTTTATTTTATTTTATGTGGTTCGTTTATTTACTGATAGAGTCTAGTATGTGACAATATAAAGAACGCTTTGCAATATCCATTTTTTTGTCTGGTACGGCTGTTTCTCCTTAACTGTTCCAGGTTTAGCGACTTTCCCCTACTCTTCATGTGTGATCATTTTATTGTTGAATCATTTTCATATCCAGAGGAGAATCGTAAAATTTTCAGTAGTTTTTTTGTGTAAAAAAGTCTGCCCTATTTTGTTTGTTATATATGGCCTTGGCACTCCTTAAACTTACGAAAACAAATCATTTTAAAAAAGTTCCTGCATTGCTTTTACAAGGGGTAGACTAGATCCCTGAAGCGATGCGGTTTTTTTTCCAAACAATCTCCGTTTTCAATACGTTATTTTTCTTGTATTGTACACTGACACTGCAAACAATATAACCGCCCTTCCCGAAAAAGAGAGTTTCTCGGGAATGGTTGTGACGACCTAGCTCATGTCCCGGTTGTTTACTAGACCGTAGCCATGGACACGCAGACATATATAAATTGCGGTGCGAGCTACAACTTGGTCCTATCGTCTTCTGGAAACTACAAGGACGCGGAAGTACGTTTAGATATACTAAAAATAAAACAAATCAACCGAAGCCAGAAAGGAAGAGGAAAGAAAGACTGAGAACGGCACAACATGACCATGGGCTTTTTCGATCTGACGTCGCTTCTTCTCATGTTGGTTGTTGCAGGTGCGTGCCTCTTGTTCTAGTTTTTGATTTTCCAAAATTAGAAATTATGATGATGAAGGAGCCCCGTTGCTTTGGTTCCATGCAGGGCTAAACATTTGCACTGAAAATAAGGCGTGGGGAAATTTAAACATATCTTTCACAAATTAAGAAAATGCAAAAAAGGATCGAATTAAACATTTTAGCAAGGAATTTTGCCATAATTGTATTTACTATTACTGACACTTCCGAAAATCACGTGTTTATCTCGTGCATGGGACAATGTACTAGAAATGCTAGAGCAGCGTTGTTTTTAAAATCTGTGAATCTGTGGCATTGTGAGACTATCATGTCATGTCAGATGTCATGTGGAAGAAAACAAAAAGGAATAACAGAAACTGTTCCTGGGAAACGCTTAATATTACTATACATATACCGCCTCTTTGTCCATTGTTATCATTAATCTAACCAATTATTTAGACCTATAAAGTGGAGATAATAAAACAGGATCAAGGAAGCTGAATGCTGCACCGGGGAAGAGGTGGGAGGGGGGGGGGAACTCGATGATACGATCTGTACGCTTCGTTTACAGCCTGGCAAGTGAAGACGCTTAGCGTGGGTAGCATCTCTGTGAGACAAAGGGGGGATGCCAGCGGCCAGTGATAGGTCAGTTCGTGGATGGTTCATGTTTATTGGCTAAGCAAATTAATAGCATGAGTAGACCGCGTGATGGAAGTTTACCATATGCACTTCCTATAAACTGTGCACTATTGCCTCAACTTCCACCCGTAATGGGCGCCTTAACTTTGTTCGACCCCATCTCTGTAACGGTGACTAAGTGGCAACTGATTAAAATAATTGCCAGACGGAGTAGCACGTCCTGTATTAGAGTAGCTGAATGTCGCCTAGTATGGAGATTACCCGTTACGGGGCTGGGTAAAGTGGTAGATATCGATCCTATCAACAGAGGTATATGACTCAATGACAAATATTTTCCTCGAAAAAACCTTGTTTGTGATTTTTTTTAAGCTGTTATTTTTCTAAATATATTTGACTGTTATTGCATCTTTTAAATGTCGTTTTGCATTTTTCATACACAAAAATAGATGGTAGCAAACTATGTATGTTCACAGTTTAGTGACAATGATTATTGCTCTAATACCTACAGGTGTGCACTTGTCTTTTAAGTGTCGTTTTGCATTTTTCATGCACAAAAAATAGATGGTAGCAAAGTTCACAGTTTAGTGACAATGATTATTGCTCTAATACCTACAGGTGTGCACTTGTCTTTTAAGTGTCGATTTGCATTTTTCATACACAAAAAATAGATGGTAGCAAACTATGCATGTTCACAGTTTAGTGACAATGATTATTGCTCTAATACTTACAGGTGTGCACTTGTCTTGTAAGTGTTATTTTGCTTTTTTTTATACAAAAGCAAAGTTGGTAGCAAACTATGTATGTTCACAATTCAGCGATAATTATCTTTTCTCTAACACCTACAGGTGTGCAATCCGCAGACAGAGACCTGGGTGAGCCGTGCACCAGTGCTGATTCTTGCGTCCACCCCCAAATACTTCTCGCTTGTGACACGGTAACAGGCACTTGTGGTGAGTAACTTGAAAGGTGTACATTCTTGAACGTGCCCAAACGGATTTGATTCGCAAGAAGGCAAGGATAGAAAATAAATTCAGAAGTTCAGGCCAGTGTTTAAAGGAATGGTTATAAGTGTGCTTTTTGTGTTTATGAAGTTGAGATGACGATATCTGTAGCGTTTATTTTGCGTTTCGACAAACATTTTCACGACCTATTTCTATGAACACAAAATTGTTTTGTTTTGTTTTTTGAATGCACACTTATGAAATCGAAAGTAATTACTTTTAAAAATACAAAAATAATATATGCTTGAGTGAAAAATCCTATTTGCCATATATTGTTTATGTCTTGATACAAAATTGATTAAATCTTGTTTAAACCAAACAATCTGTGTTATATGAATTTTCAGCTGTCCAGCACGGCGCGATATGTGACGAGCCTGGTTATGATCACCGTTGTGTTGCTGGGGCTGAGTGCAGCAGCGTTACAAGGGTTTGCGTGTGCAAATCGTCTCTCTACACTGCAACATCGGATGGAAAATGCGGTCAGTAGTGGTGGAGGTGTGTGTGTGTGTGTGTGTGTGTTTGTTTGTGTGTGTGTGTGTGTGTGTGTGTGAGAGAGAGAGAGAGAGAGAGAGAGAGAGAGAGAGAGAGAGAGATATTATATGTGTATATCTTAAAGGCACAGTAAGCCTCCCATAAACCATCACAGATACTGTCAGGCTTTTACACACAGTACAAACACCCTTTCATTTAAACGCTCACCGCTTGAGAACATCCTAGGTGCCCTCCGTAAAGAGCGAGCAATTTTCAAAGAATTTATGTTTGCGTGGTTTATCTTACCCCTGAGCCATCGTGAATCCGTGTGATCCAGTTTTCCTTTTTCACAATGTAGTCGTCTGTTAGTAATTTGAATGCGACTTGCTGTAAGCTTATCTGCAATAGCACGTTATTATGTACCTCTGACTATGCACGAAACAAACGGCTGTGGTTCACAATAACTATAGCGATGGCTTTTGACTGTTCAGAGGAACTGGCGATAAGTATTACCGTCGTCTTCTGCATCGGTCTCGAATAGCAGCTAGCATCTGCTGAAGGGACATTAAAACCCAAAAACCAACCAACTAACCATTACCGTCGTCTGCTACGAGAACCACGACCTTGCGTGACCCTGCTTCCGGGCTTTTCTGTTTTCAAACTTTCACGACTTCGAATTGTACTGATCTTGTCTTGATGAAAAAAGAATTCTTTTATGATTTAAGAATGTTTGTGTAAGAAGCTGTCAATTTATTATTTAGATTTTAAAAGTTAGGTCTAGCGCCAAAACGCACCACGGTCCGATTGTCTCTGAGCAATCGGCGCAAAATTAATTCTTTTAAAATTGCTCGCTCTTTACGTAGGGCACCTAGGATGTTCCCGTTTGGTGAGCGTTCAAATGGAAGGGTGTTTGTACTGTGTGTAAAAGCCTGACAGTATCTGTGATGGCTTACGGGAGGCTTACTGTGCCTTTAAGTTTCTTTCGCTTTGTAACTAGCATTTGTAAGTACTGGGAGTTTAAACTGATACAACATACTTCTTCGAACAAGAGAAGGATGCGAAGTATGACAGTCATGACGTACCTACTCGATGCAAATCATAAAAAACTTAAAGACATACTCCTCCCGTGTAAACAGAACGGCTCACCATTCCAGATGTGGCCAGGCGTTTTACACGGGATAAAACCATCCATCCACTTGGTCACATACTAATAATTACCAACTTAAGTTGTTTCTGTGCACAATGGGAATGTTGATGAAATAATTTCACTGGGGTTGTTTTTGATCGGATCAAATATCGTTTGATATAGTTCAATGAATTTGATTTAAAATGAGGTCGCCACAGTGCGGCCTTTACGTTTTTAAATGGACGGATATGACGTCATCAAAGACATTTGTGGAAAAAAAGTAGAAAAAACCCCACGTGTGGGGATAGTGTCTGGAAGATTTCACATGGACAATTTCATGAACATCTGTTCAGTATTTTCAATGAGAGTCTATGTAAATGTACACAGAGACACAGGCACCCACAGACGAACAGACCCTCATACACACTAACGCGCACACACACACACACACACACGCACATTCACACACACACACACACGCATGCACGCACGTGCACACACACACACACACGGAAGCACACACACACACACACACACACATACATACACACACACACATACATACATACATACACACACACACAAATCGTCCCGAATCCTAGCCTGCCTGAAAACATTTAGTTAATATTGAACAAATGTACCAGAATAGAAGAACAAATTAGACAATTTTTTGTTTATATTTTGTTTTTGTTATTTGTTTTTTTTAATTACGACACCATGATCATATAGCCCACTCTTCGCGATGGTAGCAGACATTTGATATCTGTTGTCTCAGTGACAGCGTAACTTGAAAATGTGTTAATAAGAGAGCTTATAATAAAAAATACAGATGCAACAGCCGGCAAATGGGGGGCAGCGTGCAGCAGCAACAGCTGTGGAAATGGAATGTTCTGCAGTCAGGTGTACGGAGTGTGCAAATGTTCTACCGGACAAGTAGTGGATCTTTCCACGGGGGAATGTTCTGGTAAGTAACACTAATAATTGGTAAATAAATAAATAAATGGAGCTAGAAGGTTAACTGTTGAAGTTAACTTAACTTTATTGTTGCTTTTTTGTTAAGTCACCCGACGGGCGCTGTGGCGTGGTGGTAAGACGTCGGCCTCTTAATCGGAAGGTCGAGGGTTCGAATCCCGGTCGCTGCCGCCTGGTGGGTTAAGTGTGGAGATTTTTCCGATCTCCCAGGTCAACTTATGTGCAGACCTGCTAGTGGCTTATCCCCCTTCGTGTGTACACGCAAGCACAAGACCAAGTGCGCACGGAAAAGATCCTGTAATCCATGTCAGAGTTCGGTGGGTTATAGAAACACGAAAATACCCAGCATGCTTCCTCCGAAAGCGGCGTATGGCTGCCTTAATGGCGGGGTAAAAACGGCCATACACGTAAAATTCCACTCGTGCAAAAACACGAGTGTACGTGGGAGTTTCAGTCCACGAACGCAGAAGAAGAAGAAGAAGTTAAGTCACCTGACATTTTTGTTGAAGATATTAAAGCTGCTCGTTTTTGGAGATTAGTCCACTATTCTCTTATTCGCTACTCTATTCTCTCTCCGGCCAAATCATGTTATTCTTATTCCTCTAAGTTCTTTCTCGAGCACCTTTTTCGGCGATCTTTGACCATTTATCTGCCATCGTGTTCACTTGAGTTCACTAGATCTCTTAGGGATCCACGAGTGGTAGTTTAATCGGTTGCTTTATTACAAGTTCAAAAGTTATCTTTGTAGAAATGGAAATTACTACATGGCTTGATGTGCGTTACCAGGTTTACATGAGTTGTCTTTTAAATGATTGTAGTAAATTTAAAAGGAAAGAGGGATGCATTTGCCTCACAATCAGAATACAAAACAAACAAAAAAACACAGCGGAAAAAAACATAAACATATTATTATTTGTATTGCTGGAAGAGTAAGGAGTGTTCTCAAGAATTTCAAGAGATGTGATGTTTGGATTCACAGTAGCTTATACTATTGCTATCTCGCTGTTGCTCTTGCGCGCGCGTGCGTGCGTGCGTGTGTGCGCGCGTGTGTGTGTGTGTGTGTGTGTGTGTGCGTGCGTGTGTGTGTGTGTGTGTGTGTGTGTGTGTGTGTGTGTGTGTGTGTGTGTGTGTGCATCCTTGGTCCTTTGTGTTACAGACATACCAGCTCAAAGGGTAGGATACCTATGCAATGCCGGCAGTGCGACCACAGCCTGTGGTACAACAGGCAATCTGCAATGTCCTAGCGGTGGAGGAACTTGTCAGTGTGCCGCTGGATACCTCGGTCCTAAGGGCGGTACTTGTGGTGAGTAGTCGCGTACGCAAGCGCAAATGAAGCAATGTGAAAACTGAATGTAAATGGCAGCTCTGTCTGTTTTTAGACTGTAAGCCAAACGACGCAAAGTATGACGCGATCGCTCAAACTTCGGACACGCTTTGGGGCCCTGAATTGCATTCTAAGAATTAGGCTCCGTTTCGGTGATTGTGCGTACATTTGCACCGCCATAATGATGACAAAAACAAGGTTAGGTGGCTTGTTGCCAGACCAGCATGTTTGTGTTGGTCCTCGAGGAGTATATCGCCCTTTGTTACAACTTTGCGGCCTCGGTCGATAAAAATGAAACAAAAGACGAAATGCTTCCCCTACAAAAAAACCTGGTGTGACGACAAGCCACCAAACATTGTAAAATGTCAGCTCTTAGAAAGCAAACACCATTTAACCGATTGCGGTTTGTACCGACTTAATCATTCAACCCCAGGATCACCACAGGTAAGTGTGTGCCACACCTACGCCCCGGCTACGTGCATTCAAACTTTCTAAACTTCCCCTCTAGTACCAGAGCTTAAAACAAAATCACAAATGGATGAATAAAACATCCTTTTTCTTCATGTGCGTTCATAGATTTGTCCGTGTATGCCTGTTGTTTCCCTACCAATTTGGCAGTCATACTCCCGTTTTAGGGGATCCATTCTGGACTTGTTGATAACTGATGCCGTGATGGTGTACAGGAGAAGGATGGTGCCTTTAATGATGTGACTGATTTTGAGGCTAATGATCTGCTAACATGTCATTTTCAGTCGCCGTTGCAAGTGGACAAGTGGGGCTGGCATGTACAACAAACGCTACCTGCGGCGCAACAATGTTCTGTGACTCGGGAAGATGCATGTGCAAAGATGGCTCTCACGGAGTCATCGGCAACGACTGTTGTAAGTCCGCTGCATCAGCTCAGTTCAATCGCTTGGTACACTCTAACACGGAACGGCATCGACGAAATCAAACGAATTTCGAGAGCTTGTTTATGTGGTAGTCAAGCTATTCGTTAGTGACTAACCGGCTGATTGGTTATTAGTTTTATGGATGTGTAATATGTGTAAATTCAAGTAACAGCACAACGGTAGGTTAAGGCTACTGCCCACAAAGCGTCCCTGTATCTGCGTGTCAGATTATGACGAGTACTTTTGTTTTCCAGGCATCGTGTAACGAGAGGAAAAATATGGCGTCGGCCGCGCTGAATGACGCTTAAAGATAAATTGTACTGTTGACGCTGGACGCGAGAAATCAACCAGAGCAATGTATTAATTAGGAGGGACACAACCCGCTCTTTTTGTCACAGGAGGAAGGTGTTTGTTTTCTTGTCAAATTGTGTCTACGCTCTGTAGACGGCCATTTCTAAATACATGCTCACCAGTTGATGTGTGTGTGTTCATGCCACGCATAGTCAGGCCATCGTTACATTTTAAGCACAGTCATTTGAGTAAAAATAGCAGATATTGATCACCAAAGATTTCAATCGGTGCGAGATCCCATTCATGCGTGCTATGTATTTCTTTCATAGTCGTTTCGCATCAGAAGCCACTGTAGTACTAGTAGAGTGGATAAGACGTGGTGCATCGAGCCCAGCGGTCATGGGTTCAATCCCCTCATGAGTGTAAACTTTTTTTCTTCTTTTTTTCTGTTTTCTTTTTAAAACAAATTCTGTGTGCTAGTATCGGTTGGCAGGTTTTGGGTTGTGCTTAATCTTGACGTGTATGTGAATGAGTAAAAGGGTTGTCTGAGTGGGAAATGTTTTCCCCATTTCACATACTACCTGGTCTAAATACAGTAGATTGTATGATGAGAGAGCGAACTGTAGCTATTTAAACGGTATTCAATTATTAATGTAGTTAACTGTGGCACTACTACCTAGGTGACGGGGGTACTGTTGATGCTGAATTTTGAACAGGTAATTATAAGCACAGAACGATACCATTTTGACACATGAAATGGATGATTCAAAATGAATGTGACAGATCTGTTCTTTGGGTTTATGATTTTGTCTACCCCTACCGCACACAAAAACACCCAAGAAACTATTACTTTTTATTTGAATTTCTCTAAGAACAATCACTGAAATTGTCTCTGAAAGTAGAAAGGTTACTGTTTCCACAAATTTCGTTCACTTTTATACGATTAAAATCACATTTTGTCAAAAGTCTTGATATAAATGCTCCATTTAACTTCACAGCAATTCTTTTCGTATCGCACATTTTAAGGGAGAGAACTTGGAAGTTTTGATGTCAACTCGGGGTAAGATCCCCTGTTTTTCTCGCGGCTAAACTATGACAAACGCGGTGTAGGATCCGGTCCGGTCCCCCCTCTGAAGTAGTCCCCCGGGGGACCAATTCGTGGCAAAAACTGCTCTATAATGGTCCCCCCTTAGACATCCA
>NC_090248.1:33060466-33067966 GCF_037325665.1 Littorina saxatilis
GTAAAATACAGCTTGTCCCATGCTTAGTGAGATTTGGTACAGTATATCGCATCTGGTAAATGGAAAATTAACAGCACAGAGATGTTTTTCTGGTAGGTTATGAAAGAAGACTACTGATAATTAATTAACATGCACAATCAAATAATAAAACTGTGTCTCATTTTCATATGTTCAGTTTGACACTGACTGCATGACACAACGGGGTTTCCAAAGATTGTGCAAAATTCAGTGTCACACCAACTAAAGTAAAGAACGCTTCGCAGTGTATGTTTCTATTGATAATTATGTTTAGTTTGTCCCAGCGGGCGAGTAGAAACCAACATTTTGCTGAGAATCCATTTCTGGTCTTAGATTGAAACCGTTATTAACCTTTTTCTATCGCCACAGATATCGGTTTTGTATCATTCGAGCGTATCATCACAAAATCTGCAAAAAAAACTAGGCTTCTCAACGGAGAAGGATGTCTGTACCTGTAACTGTGACCTTATGTTTGATACGTGCTCTATTTGAAGTTGTCAGAAGCATATTTGTTTCAGGAAACCTTATTATGCAATGGGGTGATAATTGCCGTCCCGCACATTCAAGAGGATATAATTGAAAAGTCGAACATGTTTTTCAGAGAGGTTACTTAATAGCCTTTACATTTAGATATCATTGTGTGTGACTTTGTATGATAGGAATATATTATAACACATTTGAATTCAGAGGCAAGAATGTAAAAACTCTTTGACAGACTAAATGTATAATTTATGCTTTTGTTTCTAACTATTTCCACGTAAATGTTTATAGTTCAATGTAGCCAACTTTATACCAAAGAGCGAACATGTCCAGAACGTTATACATATGATTGTTTTGTGTATTCTTTTATTCAACACACTGCCTTCTCACCAACTTTATGATTATATTTTCATGTTTTACCAAGATTATGAGCTTATCTCGGACATTTGCTGTGATAGCCCTAACCAGTCATCTCCACCCTTCCACCTCCCCCCCCCCATCCCATTCACACACTCCACCGTAACTGTTTACTTCATTCTCTTAATGGTGCATCTACTCATTTTTGGTCATGCATTGTCCTGATACGGCCAACACAATGTATTGTCACACTTGTCACACGATCTAAGAGTCTTTCATCCTGCTTCCCCCTTCCTTTGTATTACTGCACACAGAACTTCACTTGAAATGTTTAGTCAGTGGTACCCATGACATCAAGCTCCTCAGATAAGAGACTAACCCCCCCCCCCCAACAAAAAAAAAGAAAAAAAGAAAAAAAAAGGGGGAGACACTTGCTTATATCCCCTCATCTACTAGTTCTTCCTGTCAGGAAATGACTCCTGCAATGTAGGGACGCTAGCTGGACCCTTCAGTATCATCTTAGTTTAGTTTTACATTTGAATTTCTTCCTGTGGACGTTGGCACTTGTTTCCTTTTCTCCCTCTTATTCCAGTGTTGACATTATCTTCTATGATTTGCACATTATAATCGTTCGCCAAATCTTCTTTTGTCTTTAAGAACATGCTTATAAGAATAGCTTGTTGTGCTCCATTGACATGACTAAACTCGTACTCGTATATGCGTATTCAAATATTGTAATAAATCGTATGAACCAGGATAGCTGCTTTGTAAGCCTCACGAAGAAGATTATTTTACCATGCCTTGCACCTTGACGTACGAGGGTTGTCTCACGCCTGTGTGTCACGTGACTTTTCTTGACCAAGCTCAATGACGTCATGAATAACAATTATAGTGAACGAAGCTAAGGTTAGAGCATGTATCTTTGCTCGTTAAGAAAAGGGAATTATGGCGTTTTCTAGTTTCTAATCATTTTGTGTGCTGGCAATTAAGTTATTTTTTGTGTTTTGCTTTGTAGTGTACGCCGTAGTGTTATCAAAATAAAGGTCTTTCCCATACATACCATATCCGAATGTTCTATTGTTGTTGTTGATGTTGTTTTGATAATAATATATACCCATGGTTTAGCCCCAGGTTAATACTTTACACGAACAGTTTAATTGATATCATGTACAAAATAACGAATATTTACCAGGAAATGTTTGACAGTAACTTCGTATATCATGCAAAGACTTGGGTTAAAGTTCTCTTTCGGATGGATTCATGTCAATGAATATTGTAACAAAGAGTATCTTACTTCTGTTTACCTCCACCAAGACTTTGATTGGCTGACCCATTTACTTTCTACAACTGGGCTGTATACTAAAGAATTTAGAAAGCAAAAAAAAAAATTAAAAAACACACAAACACACTCACACAGTCGCCCCCCCCCCCCTACACCCCCCCCCCCCCCCCCGACCACACACACAAGTCGCGTCAAGCGATATCAAATCATGTTGTAAATTTGTCTACCTTAAATCTTAAATTAAAAGATCAAAAGTCAAATCCACGGATCAGAAGTCACTGTGAGGACTTGGGTTAGCCGTAACCTGTAAACCCCTGCGGGTCGAGCTGGCCTCCGCGAAGCGTATGCCAACATTGAACCTGATGTGCAGAAACCGATTGTGAGTTCTGGGCACATTTCCGTTGTAATCAAAACAATCTATATTTTGGGGAAATCACAAAATGATAAAGAAATACCGTAATTCAATAAACAAAAATGTTTCAGCTTCCAACCTGAAATACATTCAAATAATGATGAAAACAATTTGGACACCACAATGCAACCTCAACTATTTTTAAAGTCGGATGTGACGTCTTCAAAGACATGTTTTTAAAACACCTCTTGTGATATAATCGGGAAGAACTCACATGCAAAATTTCAGAAACTTCTGTCCTCATTCAATAAAGATAACCTTTTTTCAGAACTTCTGTGTTGTTAATGGAAGAACAAAATCGATTTTTTAACAAAATGAAAATTAAACAACTCTAGTTTCGTGTTTGTATTCATCATCATCATCATCAACATCATCATCATCATCATCATCATCATCATCATCATCATCATCATCATCAACAACAGCCAGAAAGTAGTTCAAGGGAAGTTATCGACTTAAACACATACACTGCATGGTGGCGATTGTCCCCCTTGCCGGCGAATCGAACTAACAAACTGAAAATTCGAGGTTCCTCTGATTTAACCGTACTAAGAATTCGTCTTGAAGGTTGTTCGTTGGTTGGTCACGCAGTTAAACACTCATATGATTATACGCTATCGCAAGATAATTCACACATTACAAACAACTACAACTACTTTCAAAAGCATGCACTTTCCCATCAAGAGCGATATGAGTCATCGAATCTTCGAATAATTAAACGACCAACTCGATTACTTAATAACCATGTCATAGATGCACAGACATGATAACTGACCGGTTGACGGGTGCCGGTTCTGGTCAAATGGTACAATTGGCTTCGACAGTATCAAAATGACCGACCCACGACACTACAAGGCTGACCAGTTCACACACCGGCACACACACACCCACATACATACACACACATACACACACACACGCGCATACACACATTCACACACACACACACATTCACACACACACATTCACACACACACACACACACACACACACACACACACACACACACACACACCTGCCAATGACAACATAAATCAACACGAAAAAAACACCTAAACAACAAAGAAAACCAACCAACAAAATCAATACACAAACGAACACGCAAAAACACAAACTCCCCGACCCACTGTTGGAACAAAGAGCCAATAAAAAACAAAGGAAATACAGAAACAGCCGTTAGCAACAGGAACAATTAAAACCTTAGTATGAAGTAGAGCACAACGTTCCTACCCAGCTCCTCTATTTCAAACCCGTCTACCTACTGACCTGACGCAGTGTGCATTCTGATTTTCTGACGATGACAGTACCCGCTTTGGTTGCTCATTTCTGACACACACACACAGACGCAGACAGACAGACAGACAGACAGACTCACACACACACACACACATACACATACACACACACACACACACTGACACACACACACAATACACACACCCACACACACACGCACACACCCGAATCTTTTTCGACTTGAAAATCCTTTGAAAGATTCAGACGAACGCACCAAGCAAAAGTGTGCTTCCCATTGGGCTGAGATCAGAACTGACGATACAGAAGAGATCAATACACAGGGAAAGGAGACCTTTCACTATCATTACGTGTTTGCAATATGGAAGGAACATTATTTCTGCTCCGATGCAGACGGCTGCACACCGTTGTCCGATTGAACAATATAATAATTGGCTCGCTATTACGGTACGCCAATGGCACAAAAGCTGCGAAAAGGTTACCTGTGCCTTCTCCCAGCCCGATCATTATCCTTACTCTTCCCCACTGTCAGCCCCGTACCATCATACCCCCCCCTCCCCACTCACACACACAACACGTCCAATCCCCCCCTTCCCCCCACTCCACCCTCCGACGCTTAAACTCGAGTGCATACACACATGCGCGAACCCAAATTCAAATTACTGACAGACAGACAGACTGACAGACAGAAACATGCACACACATGCACACAAACACACACAAACACACACACACACACACACACACACATACACACGGACACACACATACACGGACACACACGCACAAACACACACACACACGCACGCACGCACGCACATTAACACACACACACACACACACACAACAAACACACACACACACACACACACACACACACACACACACACACACACACACAACCCATAAATAAAGATGTTGGTAAGTTTCTTCTGGGTAAGATTTTAAACTTCAATGTTCGCCATGACTAAAAAATAAAGTTTAGGTGTCCGAGAGCATGACTTCATGTCGGCAGGAACTTAATGTCATGCCAAGCTGTTTGGAATTGTTCTATTCTTTTGTGATGTCTTGATTCATCTGCAATCACTTTGTAAAGTTTACGGCGCCTAATATGGACCTTTGGTCCCCTAATATGGACCGGTCCATATTACGCGCCCACAGGCGGTCCATATTAGGCGCCCATATGCATGCATCCTTCAGTATTTGGTTTTACTCTTCGTTATCCAGGATTACAGAAAGCCAACACTCGCAACATACAATACAGGCACCCTGAGGTGTCCGATAGAAGGTGTCGTTTATCTTGTACTAGATGAATACCCGCTTCGCCGGGTACACGGCTTCGCCGGGAAGAAGTAGAGCCGGGTACCGGGTACCCCGGCAAAGCCGGGTGTATGCCAGCTTTGCCGGCGCACCGTACGCGATTGACGCCACACGAAGGAAGGGAGATAAACGCGCAAAACACTGAAGAAGATAAGGAAGAGTTACTGGGAATGGATGTAGGGGAAAGGCTCCTAATATGGACCGGCTCCTAATATGGACCACCTCCTGTTGTGACAAACTCGCTAGAGCGCTCAAAACAATTTCATTCGCTGTATTCCCCCTCTCTGGATAACTTGCTTGTGTCAAAACAGTTGCAGAAACACAATCCTCAAACCTTTGGGCTTGTTCTCTTTTTTTCTCACTTTTGGCAGGGTTTACTCTAAATTTGCCGCCTAAAACGGACTCGTTTCTGTCCACAGCCAAAGCTTTTATCACACAAAAATTGCTATATATGACAGCTAAGACCGTATTTGTTACATTTTAGCAGTGTTGACCCCGAGTTTCTACTGCAAACAATAAAATAATAGCAAAATCTCAAAGTATGTGTGAGTCCCCTAATATGGACCACCTTCAACAAATCGACGAAAATAAAATTTAAAGGCTATTTTCATTAATTCATTAAGAAGCTTGGTGGAAATAACCTATAACTAGCCCTCCAGATTAAAAAAAAATATAACAAATAGTCTTCTTTTCGTGGAAGTTGATAATTTCACTTATTTTCACTCTGTTTTTGATAAGCTTCTTTAGTTTCCTGGTGTGCTTCAAATAATGCTCTCATCAACCCGAAACAGATCAATCTAAAGCATATTTTAATTAGTCTGACCTGCACACTAAGTTGTATCATGTTATTTTGAAGTATAGGGGGCTTTTTACAGTGATTCGTGAAGGTCGCTTCACTGGTCCATATTAGGCGCCCAGGCTCCTAATATGGACCATTTGTGATTTTTTCTGTATTTAATTTTTGCTGAAGGTCTATCAAATCTATTTCACTCTAATTAGGCCTAACTGTTAAACTAAGAGAGAAGGACTACCAACCACAAAATGAAACTTCTTCGCAAGAAAACAAGCTAGTTATCAGCAATAAACAAAAAGTGGTCCATATTAGGGGCCCTTCCCCTACAGAAAAACCAAAATCGGTTCAGCGCTGCGCGCTGAGAGCACGTGTTGAAAATGTTCATCGACCAGATTGTGTCCGGGGTCTACCTGAATATGCCCACCAAATTTGAAGCAGATCCATCGAGAACTTTGGCCGTGCATCGCGAAGTGACACAGACAGACAGACAGACACACACACACAAGCCGTATATAGATATAGAAGCTATTTATGTGCAGAAACACTGATGAGTTTCGAGGGTCAGATTTAGAGTGTAAGCTATCAAAAGGGAAAAGGACTCACCGTTTGGGCTTCCGTGCTTTCCCGGACATATTTAACCTCTGCAAGTCAGCAAGGGAGAGTAACTCTATCGCTTGCAATCATTTACGAGTGCTCTCGCCTTGTTATTTCCATGGAAAGGGGGTGGTCCATATTAGGAGCCGGTACATATTAGGAGCCCTTCCCCTACAACAGGCAGACACTGACTCAGAGGGAATCCGTCCATGTGCGTTCGTAATTCTCTTACCGTAACTTAATTCTAGAAGCACACACACACACACACACACACATACACATGTACACTACATTGGGGTGTGCACGTTAAAGATCCCACGATTAACAAAAGGGTCTTTCCTGGCAAAATTGTATAGGCATAGATAAAAAATGTCCACCAAAATACCCGTGTGACTTGGAATAATAGGCCGTGAAAAGTAGGATATGCGCCGAAATGGCTGCGATCTGCTGGTCGATGTGAAAAAAATTCCATCTCACACGGCATAAATAGATCCCTGCGCCTTGAGTCCGAGTCTGGAGATACGCGCGCGATATAAGACTTCATATAACATAACACACACACACACACACACACGCACACACACACACAACATTATTCTGGCCCAACTGTTCATACAGGCAAAGGATCTCGAATATGGACCACGTTTTGTATCATTGTGGTATCCAGCTTGTTTTGCGAAGACGCTTTCTTCTGTGCTCGGATGTTGTTCTCTGTTCAGTTAACCGCTTAATCTCAGTAGTTTACACTAGACTAGCCATTTGTAAGACGGAACCCACCGAACCAAAAACAAATGACGTCAGAGTCTCTTTCGTTTTGCGTGTAACTTTGTCATGACGTCTTTTTATGACAGTATGCGCGACAATTTGTTTCGCTTCCTGTGTCATTTTAGACTGCCAAACAAGCAACTCGAAAGTAGTATACTATGGACCGGTATATGGACCGGTCCATATTACGCGCCCACAGGCGGTCCATATTAGGCGCCCATGCAT
>NC_090248.1:33070466-33137966 GCF_037325665.1 Littorina saxatilis
ATCATACATTTTTTAATTTTTTTTAATTTTTTAATTTGTTTTTTACAGGAAAGTATATGTTTCTGTGTTTGTTTTTGTTTTAATAAGAACCAAAACAAAACCACGTGATCAAATAATCAGAACTCTTTCAAAATACTCTTTATAAAATATACTAAATGCAATAACTTTCGTTTCTTTGTTAATTCAAATAACTGTTTAAATTTGACTGCATTTGAATTTCTACGAAAATACAATGGTAACAACCTTTTCCTCAAATTTTCAAAACAAACTACACTGAAATATATAATGAAATTCATCTCCGAGTTTTCCAGACTGGCATTTAACACATATTCTTTCGTTATGTGGTATATTTAACATTCGGCCTTTCTGTATTGGCAATTTATGATTTAATGTTCTAAAGCGTAAAAAAGAGAGTGCTAGGTTATTGGGTAAAATGTTCAAATAATTTTCAAATATAAATGTATCTTTAAACAATCTATAATTTAACAAGTTTCTTTTTCATTTAATTCTGAAAACCACGATTGTATATATTGATCTTTTAGGCATTGCAACGTTTTCATTTTCGGACCATCGTAAATTAAACTGGTCATGCCAAAGATCACTAAGTCACAGAGCATTTTAGAGTAGTTTCAACATGTTTTAAATAGGGTATATGCTTTGTATATGTTATTTGAAAAAAGGCGATGCAAAAAACGGTACAATACATTTGAAAACTTATTACTATTATTACAATCCACCAATTTAAACCAAAAACAAAATATTCTATTTTTTACGAGGACATCTAGTGGAAATTTGCTTAATTCGCCTAATACCATTCACGTTGGGGTCGACTTTCTCAATTTCAAAATAATCTTATAAAAACGTAGCTGTAATTTTGTTGCTAAATTTACCAAATTTGGTCCCCATACTTCACAGCCATACAACATAATCGGTGCCACTATTCTATCAAACAATTCAATTTGAATATCTATGGACAACGACAATAAGTTGCCAATAAGTTGAACAAAAACAGGGTTCAAGTTTGAATTACACCTGAAAAAGCAGGAAGGGAGCAGAAAACATGTTATGAACTCCGTTATTTATTGTTTGAAATGTTATAACCTGGGAGAAGTCACCCTCGCACCCCGTCCTTAGTTTCTCCTCACCTACCCTTGAAGTATTGAAGTATTCTTGAGGGCATGACTAGACTACCCGATTGCACCCATTGCACGGCATAAGAGAGCGCCGTTCCACCCGGCCGATTCCGCTGTAGACGTCACGCGTCCAAGGGAAGTAATTTTCGAGCCAGCTGCATTGACTCGGCCAAGAACGCAAACCTTCTTCGATTAAAGGCATTGTAGCATGTCTAAAATCGTTGTACGTACTTGTGTTATCAAGCTTTTAAACTCACCAAGTAACTTTTAAGAATAGTTTCAGTTACATGAGAACTCATTCTGCTGAACGGATTTTGAGAGCCAGTACCCAACAGTTACCTTTTAATGCATCTCTTTCCTTTTTACATTTAGTCAAGTTTTGACTAAATGTTTTAACGTAGAGGGGGAAATCGAGACGAGGGTGTGGTGTATGTGTGTGTTTGTTGTCTGTCTGTCTGTCTGTCTGTGTGTGTGTGTAGAGCGATTCAGACTAAACTACTGGACCAATCTTTATGAAATTTGACATGAGAGTTCCTGAGAATGATATCCCCGGATGTTTTTTTCATTTTTTCCGATAAATGTCTTTGATGACGTCATATCCGGCTTTTTGTACTGTGGATACAGGAAATATTGTCCATCTAAATTATACAGGAAAGATTGCAGAGATAAGAAAAGTATTGAACATGTGGAGTAAGCGACAGCTTACCCCTTTTGGTAAAATTACTGTTTTAAAAACACTAGCAATGTCTAAGTTAACGTACTTATTTATGAATATCCCAGATCCATGCGATATATTTTTGAAAGAACTTGATGGTATGTTTTTTCAGTTTTTATGGAATGGTAAGCAAGGTAAAGTTAACAAGAAATGTGCTTGTCAGTCTTACCAAAAGGGTGGGTTAAAAATGTTAAATGTTTGTACTTTCTTGTCAGCTATGAAAATTAGCTGGCTTAGGAGAGTTTTCTATGCCGAATCTCCTTTAACCAGGTTTACGCTCTGTCTTTATCCTGAGCTGGATAAACAGCAGCAACTAGGGAGTGAGTTTGCCAACACTTTAATGCAATCAATCCACAATCCTTTTTGGCATGATGTATTGAAACATTTCAAGAAATTAAGCATAAAATGTATACCAACTGAAGTAAGTGAGTTTAATGCAGAATGTATCTTTTATAATAGAAATATTGTAATTGGAAAACACACTGTATACTTTAAAGATTGGACAGAAAGGGGTATTTTCCAAGTCTGTCATTTACTGAATGAAAATGGCAGTCTATTGAATTTTGTAGATTTTCAGATAAAATTTCCTACGTTGAAGGTTAATTTTTTGAAATTTGCAGGAATGGTCAAATCTATTAAGACATATCAGAAAAAGATAAATGTAATACAGGAGGCAAACTATGAATTGTTAAAGCAAAAACCATGGAAAATAATATTTGAAGGAAACCATAGTGTCCAATCGTGTTTGGCCGCGGCAGACTCAGCCCCAGCTGGTGTGGTGAAATGGAATGGTATTTTTGATAACCTCAGCTGGAACAAGATCTTTTACTTATGTCATAAGACAACAGTTGATTGTCAGCTAAAATGGTTCCAGCTGAGGTTAATTTATAGGGCTTTGCCCACAAACCGCTACTTATTTCTGAGAAAAATTGTTGAATCTTCTAATTGTTCGTTATGCAACAATGAGGAAGAAACAATTAATCATTTGATGTGGCATTGCCAGCATATTAACAGGTTTTGGCAGGAACTACAGGAACTGTTAAATAATAGTTGTTATCATGTTACTAATTTCCGGTTTTCGGAAGCGTTGGTATTGTTTGGAGTTCAGGAAAATATGTTCACTGATAAAGCCTTAGATTTCATTATTTTATTGGCCAAATTTTATATTTACAAATGTAAATGGAACTCTGAAAGACCGATGCTTCCGATATTCTTGAAATTTTTGAAAAGTAGATATTTATTGGAAAAGTACAAGGGGGGATTAGCAGAAGATAAGTTTGACCGCCTCTGGCAACCATATTCTAACCTGGTTTCATGAAAATTGTCCAGTACTAGGCTCTACTCCTCCTCACTAATTCGTTAACAGTATCTTGATATATATTCTGTTGTAAACTTGAATCTTGTAGTAATCAATATTATTTAAGGGTCTAGTAGTTGTTGTAGTCAATTATTTTTTTTTTATAAAACGATCCAAATTTACGTTCATCTTATTCTTTATCATGTTCTGATTCCAAAAACATATACATATGTTATATTTGGATTAAAAACAAGCTCTGAAAATTAAAAATATGAAAATTATGATCAAAAATTTTTTTTCCGAAATCGATTTAAAAACAATTTCATCTTATTCCTTGTCGGTTCATGATTCCAAAAACATATAGATATGATATGTTTGGATTAAAACACGCTCAGAAACTTAAAACGATGAGAGGTACAGTAAAGCTACCGCGCCAAACAGGCTCGTCACTTTCACTGCCTTTTGCATTAGCGGCGGACTACGTTCAGTTTCATTCTGTGAGTTCCACAGCTTGACTAAATGTAGTAATTTCGCCTTACGCGACTTGTTAGAGGGGGAATCGAGACGAGGGTCGTGGTGTATGTGTGTGTGTGTGTGTGTGCGCGTGTGTGTGTAGAGCGATTCACGCAGCTTTTCATTTAAACTGTACAATAGCCGCCATTTATATGTACTTTCTAGAAAACTGTAAACACCACTATAAGCATTATGCTTGTTGTTGTTTACTCAATATGCGTTTTTTGTAAATAATGCACAAACGTTAAATAAAACAGTTTAAACCATATGTCGCGTCGAGCTTTAATTGTCGCGTCGAGCATTTGTCCATTCGAGCATTTGTTGTTCGAGCATATGTCGCGTCGAGCTTTTGTCGCGCCGAGCATTTGTCCATTCGAGCATTTGTCGTAGAGAGGTACAGATAAGCGTGCTATCCTTCTTAGCGCAACTACTACCCCGCTCTTCTTGTCAATTTCACTGCCTTTGCCATGAGCGGTGGACTGACGATGCTACGAGTATACGCTCTTGCTGAAAAATGGCAGCTACTTGACTAAATATTGTATTTTCGCCTTACGCGACTTGTTTACATTTAGTCAAGTTTTGACTAAATGTTTTAACATAGAGGGGGAATCGAAACGAGGGTCGTGGTGTATGTGTGTATGTGTGTGTGTGCGTGCGTGTAGAGCGATTCAGACCAAACTACTGGACCGATCTTTATGAAATTGTACATGAGAGTTCCTGGGATTGATATCCCCGAACGTTTTTTTCTTTTTTTCGCTTTTTCGATAACTACCTTTGATGACGTCATATCCGGCTTTTTGTAAAAGTTGAGGCGGCACTGTCACACCCTCATTTTTCAATCAAATTGATTGAAATTTTGGCCAAGCAATCTTCGACGAAGGCCGGACTTCGGTATTGCATTTCAGCTTGGTGGCTTAAAAATTAATTAATGACTTTGGTCATTAAAAATCTGAAAATTGTAAAAAAACCATTTGTTTTATAAAACGATCCAAATGTACGTTCATCTTATTCTCCATCATTTTCTGATTCCAAAAACATATAAATATGTTATATTTGGATTAAAAACAAGCTCTGAAAATTAAAAATATAAAAATTATGATCTAAATTAAATTTTCGAAATCAATTTAAAAACACTTTCATCTTATTCCTTGTCGGTTCCTGATTCAAAAAACATATAGATATGATATGTTTGGATTGAAAACACGCTCAGAAAGTTAAAACGAAGAGAGGTACAGAAAAGCGTGCTATCCTTCTTAGCGCAACTACTAACCCGCTCTTCTTGTCAATTTCACTGCCTTTGCCATGAGCGGTGGACTGACGATGCTACGAGTATACGGTCTTGCTGCGTTGCATTGCGTTCAGTTTCATTCTGTGAGTTCGACAGCTACTTGACCAAATGTTGTATTTTCGCCTTACGCGACTTGTCTTTGTTCTTCCAGCCACAACACTTGATAGTGTATTAGCGGCTGTTTTATTCATTCTTCTGTCTCGTTCCCTCATATTCGCAGGAGGTATTATGTCACTCCTTATGAGATTATACCCCCCAAATTGTGTTGCTAGACCTTTGTTGAGGAGAGAAGAGACCAGGAAAACTGGTATGAAGTACAAGTCAAAAATCGCACCTTGATCTTACCTGACTGTTGAGCTCATTTATGGCACTTGGCAGTCTTTTGTCGGGCTTTTGTCGATCGCTTCTCCACTTGGATCATAAAATTACGGACATGCTCCCCCCCCCCCCCCCTCTCCTTTAAACTTTAATGGGTCCTCTTGAGACATCTCGCGTATGAGAACAAAAGGAAACCGACCGGGCAAATCATATGGACAACACATGTCGGATTACTTCTTTACAAAAAAAATGCAGCCAATGTTTTCTCGAAAAGTTGTGTGTGTGTGTGTGTGTGTGCGCGCGTGCGCAGGTTTTCAATGTACTGTTTCATTGAGAGGATCGTGGGTCGTGATTTTCCTCTTCATTTTAAAATGTTCATTACAGACATATAAGACAAAATGGAGAAAAAGAGAGAAAACATACAGCAAAAAAAAAGCTTACAGCAAACCAACCTAAGAGAATTACACATCGCTACATCAGTAAAATATCACAGCTGTGAAACAATCAATGCACAACTTTATCTTCTTGTTTCTGCCACCCAAACTCACTCCCCCTTTCACCCTCCCTCCCCCCTCTTTCGCCTCAGTTCACAGCCGTGGTGACCTTTGTCTGGCCACCTCCACCCCCTTTTGACACCCACTTGCGGGCCATAAATCACTCAAATCCTCAAGCCAGGGATAGACAGAATTCGTCTGCTTTGATGACCGTAATCAATTGTCTGTCATGTTACAGTTTGCGCAAAACATCCCTTTACTTTTCTTTTTCCTACACACTTTGGACACGTGCGAGTACCATGTACCAGCGATAGAAAATTAACAAAACACCTTCCTCCCCGGCCCCCTCTTTGGTGAAATGAAAGCGGACGTTTTCAGCGTGCATTCCCTTGAGAATTGACTGTGAATAGTTAATCACGCTTCCGTGATCTTGGGTGTTGTGTTTTTTTTCTGTAACATTCACAAACATACAAATGACAGAGTCCGACTGAAGGCTTACTGAAATTTACTGTTGAGTAATAAGTGTGTCCTCTTTGGACCATGCCAGTGCATGGGGGATATCTTGGACACAGGGCGGAAAGGCTTGCAAGCAATATATAACTGACTGTTGACCGTCGTTGTAATTTCTCACTTTGTAGTTGTTAAGGTATTTTAACATGTGGGCTTTATATTTTATAAGCTTGTACAAGAACATTGTTAGTAATAACGCGCGCTATATTTAGTTAAAAAAAAGGGGTCAACTTGGAATGTGCACCCGACATTCCAATTTTGTTTTCCCTTTCTAATAATGGGTGATTTTTTTTTTTTGTTATCACAGAATTGCTTACAACCGAAATACCTACATGCCGAAATAAATGGAAAAAAAAAAAAAAAAAATAGACGAATAGGGAAATGATACATAAATAAGTTCATAAATGAATGAGTTAATAAATGCGTTATGGCGAAATTTAGATAACAAATTAGGAACTTTAACATTAATTACAAATTAACTAACCAAATAACAAGATCAATAAATAAAGTGTTGTATGGGGACATGTAACAAAATGAGGAACTTGAAAACCACCATGTAGGTGTCCGACATTTACTGGTGTCTTGTTTGCAATGATTTCAATTTGGTTCCAACATTTTGTTGTCGTCGTCGTCGCTCTTGCTGTCGTTGTTGTAGTTGTTGTAGTTGTTGTTTGGGCGTTAAACGGGAAAAGGGGCAGAAATATGTTGGACTATAGAACGATCGTTTTCACACTAGGTGTCGGACTTCAAGTACAATGCGGGGTAAAAGTACTTAATGGAAATCAATGAGCTATGAGTTTAATAGAAAATCGTTATTTCGACCAATTTCCATGTCTGAACATCCCACGGATATCGGCGTGCCACCCATCATTTTCCTTGTAACAATTCCCTTCCACCCTCCCCCAACCCCTCCCTATACACTTGCCATAGTCCTCAATTTCGACCTACGGCAATCGGGGGATAATTGAGACAGCACTCTAAGTAGCTTTTCAGGTTACTGAAAGACTTTGATTTTGATCACAAGTTTTGGAAACTGTGAGCCCTTTTATCCTCAGAGAGACAGACGGACACCGCTCGATCCTGTGTACACTGGGATTTAGAGCGGGTCAAAGTTGAACCAAACTTGCCACATTCATTTCTTGCCTCGTGATTAGCATATATGCATCGTTCACTGCTTACTGTTGTTGTTTAGAAATAAGTGCGCGCGCGCGCAAGTTTGTATGAATGTGTTCGTGCGTGAGTGTGTGTGTGTGTATGTGTGTGTGTATGTGTATGTGTGTGTGTGTGTGTGTATATATGATTATACACCTTATTGTCGCGCTATGTTAACGCTCACTGTCAGATTAAACTGGTCAGTTTATGACACTCACTGTCGTCATCTACAAACTCGGTCTATAAACCCAGTACTCTCACTGTAGCTCAGTATATAGATCCCTCAATGCTGAGCGTTAACCTTCACAGCGAATATACATTAATTGAACCAATCAGAACGGAGAGATCTGACTAACTACTGCGCGATCACGTTCGACTCAAACAAAAGCATTTGCATGTGGCCTACATTTTTTTTTTGTTCTAGCATTTCTACAATATTTTAGCATGTTGTATTGCTTTTGAAGCCTAGAAAAAGAAGGGAGTTATGGTGCATTTTTGAAACAAGCGAGTGAAAGTGATAACCACAGGATTTTGTGCTTTTTACTTTCGTGACTCGCACGCTTCGAAACGTGCATCATAACTCCCTTATTTTATCATATTTGTGGCTCAAAACTTAGTATAACGTGAGAAAATACTGTGAAGATACTAAAACAACAACAGCATTACATGCACATAGGCCTACTTTAGTTTTAGGTCGAGACTGGTCGCTCTGTAATTAGTCAGAGCGGAAGTGAGCCACAGTGAGAGCTTTGAATGTACTTTCGATTCAATGACAATTGTCCGCATGATCAAGTAATCACTACTGCGGCCAGTTAGTTTGTATTCAGTTACGAACACGGAACTGGTTCTACTACTTTTAATTTTTTTTTTGCTTTCCTAGACTGAGGCAAACCTACTGACAACAAAAGGGACTTTACTCTGGTAAATGGGATGTTAGTTGGTTGTCCCATAAATAAATTCTGCGTTACTACGGAAAAATGGCAAGCAGTGGTCTATATATTGTGCCAGTCAGTGTTTGGTATAAGGTGGTACAGTAACACACACACTGAGCAGAGCAAGGCGGTATAACACAAACTCTCAGCAGAACCAGGCGCCATAACACACACATGCACTCTGCAGGCTGCAGAGTAATTATAAGGCGGTATGACACACACACTCTGTAGAAAGACTGAGAGGCGGACTAACACAAACACTCAACAGAACCAGGCAGTATGACACACACACTCAACAGAGAGACTGAGGCGGTATATAACACAAACACTCAACAGAACAAGGCGGTATATGACACACACACTCAACAAAATGAGGCGGTATGACACACACACTCAACAGAACAAGGCGGTATGACACACACACTCAACAGAACAAGGCGGTATGACACACACACTCAACAAAATGAGGCGGTGTGACACACACACTCAACAGAACAAGGCGGTATGAAACAAACACTCAACAGAACAATTTTAAGGCGGTATGACACACACACTCAACAAAATGAGGCGGTAGGACACACACACTCAACAGAACAAGGCGGTATGACACATACAATCTGTAGGGAGACTGAGGCGGCATAACACAAACATTTAACAGAACAAAGGGGTATGACACACACATTCAACAGAACAAGGCGGTATGACACATACAATCTGTAGGGAGACTGAGGCGCGGTCTAACACAAACACTAAACAGAACAAGGCGGTATGACTGTGACAAACACACTCGACAGAACAAGGCGGTATACACACACACTCAACAGAACAAGGCGGTATGACACACACACTCTGCAGAGAGACTGAGGAGGTATAACACACACACTCAACAGAACAAGGCGATATATGACACACACACTCAACAGAGAGACTGAGGCGGTCTAACACAAACACTCAACAGAACAAGGCATATCTCATATTTTCAATAACATGAAAGTATGAGAACAAACACTCAACAGAACATGGCGGAATGACACAACACTCAACAGAGAGACTAAGGCGGTCTAACATACACACTCAACAGCTGAACAAGGCAGTATGACACACACTCTGCAGAGAGACTGTGGCGGTCTAACACAAACACTCAACAGAAAAAGGCGGTATGACACACACACTCAACAGAACATGGCGGTATGACACACACACTCAACAGAACAAGGTGGTATGACACACACACTCAATAGAACAAGGCGGTATGACACTCACAATCTCTAGAGAGACTGAGGCGGTATAACACAAACTCTAAACAGAACAAGGCAGTATAGCACAAACACTCAACAGAACATTAAGGCGGTATGACACACACACTCAACAAAACAAGGCGGTATGACACACATACTCAACAAAACAAGGCGGTATGACACACATACTCAACAGAACATGGCGGTATGACACACATACTCAACAGAACATGGCGGTATGACACACACACTCAACAGAACAAGTCGGTATGACACACACACTCAACAGAGAGACGGAGGCGGTCTAACACAAACACTCAAGTTAGAACGAGTAATTACAATTAACAATTGTGGAGATTTCTTTGCTGATGTCTTTTAATTTTTAATTTTGTAAAACAAATTTGTTTTACCACAGTTGCATTCAGTCTGCTACAAGTATGAGCACAACCCTTTATTTTTTTTAATTTTTTTTCTTTTCTTATTTCTTCAAGGTATTGAAGGTATTTTTCTTTTCTTAATCAAATTCTCATATTTTCAAGAACATGATAGATAAATAAACGAATATAATATTCATCATAATACTTAATAAAAAAAAATTAAATTAAAAAAAATCCTACCATTAATTTACTCTTTTAGAGAGACGGTATGACACACACACTCAACAGAGAGACGGAGGCGGTCTAACACAAACACTCAACAGAACAAGGCGGTATGACACACACTCTGATCTGCAGAGAGACTTGGGATACAATCTTTTTTTATTTTTTTTTCTTACTCAATCATGTAGGGTTAGGGTTAGGGTTTGGGTTAGGGTTAGGTTTAACTTTTTTTCGTTTTTATTTTCCTTTTTTTTCTTTTTTAAATGCGAGGAGCATCCTTCTTCATAGTTTGTTTTCTTTTCTTAATAAAATTCTGATATTTTTAAGTACATGATAAATAAACAAATATCATTACAATCACTAGTAAAATGTCAAAAATCATACCATAAATGGACTTTTAAGGTTTAACTCCCATTACAGACCTATGAAGAAGGATGCTTCCCGCTTTTACGAAAGAAAAAAACCCAAGTAAAACTTAACATAACCCTAATTCTAACCCTAACCCTAACCCTAACCCTAACCCTGCATGCAACTGAGAAAAAAAATAAAATTCTATCCTGAGTCTTTCTACAGAGTGTGTGTGTCATACAGCCTTGTTCTGTTGAGTGTTTGTGTTAGACCGCCTCAGTCTCTCTAAGAGAGTAAATTGATGGTATGATTTTTTTTAATTTTTAATTTTTATTTAAATGTTATATGATTAATATTATATTCGTTTATCTATCATGTTATTGAAAATATTAGAATTTGATTAAGAAAAGAAAAATACCTAATGTTTGTGTTCTACCGCCTTGTTTTGTTGAGTGTTTTTGTTAAATTGCCTCAGTCTGTAAGAAAGTAAATTAATTTAAGTACTGAATTTTTTTCTTTATTTAAATGTTATGATTTATATGATATCGGTTTATCTATCATGTTAATGAAAATAGGAGAATTTGATTAAGAAAAGAAAAATACCTATGAAGAAGGAGAAAGAGTAAACAATAAGGGTTGTACTCATACTTGTAGCAGACTGAATGCAACTGAGATAGACAAACAAAATTAACAAAATTAAAAATTCCCACGATTGCAACTTGTTATTACTCGTTCAGTTGAGTGTTTGTGTTAGACCGCCTCAGTCTCTCAGTTGAGTGTGTGTGTGTCATACCACCTTGTTCTGTTGAATGTGTGTGTCATACAGTCTTGTTCTGTTGAATGATTGTGTTAGACCGCCTCAGTCTCTCTACAAAGTGTGTGTGTCCTACCGCCTTGTCTCTCTGTTGAGCTTGTTTGTCAAACCGCCTTGTTATGTTGAGTTTGTTTGTCAAACCGCCTTGTTCTGTTGAGTTTGTTTGTCAAACCGCCTTGTTCTGTTGAGTTTGTTTGTCAAACCGCCTTGTTCTGTTGAGTTTGTTTGTCAAACCGCCTTGTTCTGTTGAGTTTGTTTGTCAAACCGCCTTGTTCTGTTGAGTTTGTTTGTCAAACCGCCTTGTTCTGTTGAGTTTGTTTGTCAAACCGCCTTGTTCTGTTGAGTTTGTTTGTCAAACCGCCTTGTTCTGTTGAGTTTGTTTGTCAAACCGCCTTGTTCTGTTGAGTTTGTTTGTCAAACCGCCTTGTTCTGTTGAGTGTTTGTGTTAGACCGCCTCAGTCTCTCTGTAGAGTATGTCACAGTCATACCACCTTGTTCTGTTGAGTGTGTGTGTCATTCCGCCTTGTTCTGTAGTGTTTGTGTTAGACTGCCTTGTTCTGTTGAGTGTGTGTGTCATACAACCTTGTTCTGTTGAGTGTTAATGTGTTATTCCGCCTTGTTCTGTTGAGTGTTTTTATGTTAGACTGCCTTGTTCGTTTGAGAGTGTGTGTGTCATACTGCCTTGTTCTGTTGAGTGTGTGTTTTATATCGCCTTGTTCTGTTGAGTGTGTGTGTGTGTCATACCGCCTTGTTCTGTTGAGTGTTTGTGTTATACCGCCTCAGTCTCTCTTCAGATTGTGTGTGTCATACCGCCTTGTTCTGTTGAATGTTAATGCTATATACTGCCTCAGTTAATCTACAGATTGTGTATGTCATACCGCCTTGTTCAATTGAATGTTTGTGTTATACCGCCTCAGTCTCTCTACAGCCCAATTATGTGTGTCATACCACCTTGTTCTGTTGAGTGTTTGTGTTATACCACCTTGTTCTGTTGAATGTTTATGTTATACCGCCTCAGTCTCTCTACAGATTGTGTGTGTCATACCGCCTTGTTCAATTGAATGTTTATGTTATACCGCCTCAGTCTCTCTACAGATTGTGTGTGTCATACCGCCTTGTTCTGTTGAGTCGGTTTGTGTTATACCGCTTTGTTCTGTTGAATGTTTATGTTACACTGCCTCAGTCTTGCTACAGATTGTGTGTGTCATACTGCCTTGTTCTGTTGAGTGTTTGTGTTATACCGCCTTGTTCTATTGAGTGTTTGTGTCATACCGCCTTGTTCTGTTGAGTTGGTTTGTGTTATACCGCTTTGTTCTGTTGAATGTTTATGTTACACCGCCTCAGTCTTGCTACAGATTGTGTGTGTCATACAACCTTGTTCTGTTGAGTGTTTGTGTTATACCGCCTTGTTCTGTTGAGTGTTTGTGTTATACCACCTTGTTCTGTTGAGTGTTTGTGTTATACCACCTTGTTCTGTTGAATGTTTATGTTATACCGCCTCAGTCTCTCTACAGATTGTGTGTGTCATACCGCCTTGTTCTGTTGAGTGTTTGTGTTATACCGCCTTGTTCTGTTGAGTGTTTTTGTTATACCGCCTTAATTGTTCTGTTAAGTGTTTGTGTCACACCGCCTTGTTCTGTTGTGTGTTTGTGTTATACCGCCTTGTTCTGTTGAATGTTTATGTTATACCGCCTTAGTCTCTCTACATATTGTGTGTGTCATACAGCCTGGTTCTGTTGAATGTGTGTTTTATACCGCCTTATTCTGAAGTCTGCAGGGGAGTGTGTGTGTTATGGCGCCTGGTTCTGCTGAGTGTTTGTGTTATACCGCCTTGCTATGCTTAAGTGTGTGTGTGTTACCACCATATACCAAACACTGACTCATGGCACATATGTAAATATAGACCACTGCTTGCCATTTTGCCGTAGTAACGTAGAATTTATTTATGGGACAACCAACTAACATATCCCATTTACCAGACTAAAGTCCTTTTTGTTGTTAGTAGGTTTGCCTCAATTTAGGAAAGCAATAAAAATTAAATGTAGTAGAACCAACTTGGCGGTTAGTTCCGTGTTCGTAACTGAATACAAACGAACTGGCCGCAGTAGGGATTACTTGATTATGCAGACAATTGTCATTGAATCGAAAGTACATTCAAAGCTCTCACTGTGGCTCACTTCCGCTCTGACTAATTACAGAGCGACCAGTCTCGACCTAAAACTAAAGTAGGCCTATGTGCATGTAATGCTGTTGTTGTTTTAGTATCTTCACAGTATTTTCTCACGTTATACTAAGTTTTGAGCCACAAATATGATAAAATAAGGGAGTTATGATGCACGTTTCGAAGCGTGCGAGTCACGAAAGTAAAAAGCACAAAATCCTGTGGTTATCACTTTCACTCGCTTGTTTCAAAAATGCACCATAACTCCCTTCTTTTTCTAGGCTTCAAAAGCAATACAACATGCTAAAATATTGTAGAAATGCTAGAACAAAAAAAAAATGTAGGCCACATGCAAATGCTTTTGTTTGAGTCGAACGTGGTCGCGCAGTAGTTAGTCAGATCTCTCCGTTCTGATTGGTTCAATTAATGTATATTCGCTGTGAAGGTTAACGCTCAGCATTGAGGGATCTATATACTGAGCTACAGTGAGAGTACTGGGTTTATAGACCGAGTATGTAGATGACGACAGTGAGTGTCATAAACTGACCAGTTTAATCTGACAGTGAGCGTTAACATAGCGCGACAATAAGGTGGATTATATATATGTGTGTGTGTGTGTGTGTGTGTGTGTGTGTGTGTGTGTGGTGTCGGTGTGTATGTATGTGTGTGTGTGTGTGTGTGTTATAGTGTCAGTTATTCTTTCTTTTGTCCCGAATCCGACGGGCGCAGTGGCGTGGTGGTAAGACGTCGGCCTCCTAATCGGCAGGTCGTGTGTTCAAATCCCGGTCGCTGCCGCCTGGTGGGTTAAGAGTGGAAATTTTCCCGATCTCCCAGGTCAACTTATGTGCAGACCTGCTAGTGACTTAACCCCCTTCGTGTGTACACGCAAGCACAAGACCAAGTGCGCACGGAAAAGATCCTGTAATTCATGTCAGAGTTCGGTGAGTTATGGAAACACGAAAATACCCAGCATGCCTACTCAACGAAAGCGGAGTGAGCTGACTATGCTCTCAGAGTATAGTGTGGGGAACCCAAATGGGAAAACGAGCTCACAGAAAATTCTGGAACGCTGAAGAAGAAGAATTAAGTCCCGAATCCTTGCTTTCCAGAAACCTGTGATGTGATTCTTCCTTGAAAATTTCTTCCAAAACTTGGTTGTCCAACTTTTGTCCGAGAGATGAGGTCGGAACGGTGGTATGAGAAGAATTCAGAACTTGACACCTTGGTGTCATCTGACTGATTCGCTAATTACACACTTGACTGTCTTTTGTCGACCTGGATCATAAAATTGCCGACCATGTTGATTTACCCACCCCCTTATGAACTTGGGTCCACTTGAGACATCAGCGTAGCCAACCAAAGTCGGACCGTAACAAGTTTTCATTATTTTACGCCTGCCACCCCACTCCCTCCCCCTTTCACCCCCCCCGGCTCCGCCCCCACCGCTTACCCCTTCTCAGTTCACAGCTAATTGTCTGCAGCCTCAACCCCCCGTGGGTAATAAATCACTCGACTATCGTCGCCTGCTTTTGATGATAGTCAGATAGCAGTGTGCAAAAGACATCGTTGAGTGTATTCCCTTTCCAATATGCTTAGGACACGTGTCTTTTCAAGTCTTACAACACAGCCACTGATTTTCAGGTGACGGTATCAATGCCGGGTCCCTGCTCTGCGAAAAAAAATGCTTTTGCATTAATCGGCAGAAACATACTGCATAAGCGTAATTTATGCAGAGGAATGATGTTCCGATCTTAAGTTGTAAGATTTTTTTAATGATCACGATGCCTTTTAGTTTCCGATGACAAGGTGTAGTGTATTTATATTGCTTCCATTTTCTGTGCACCTCCCACCTCTACACATACACTTGATAGTCTTCAACTTCGACCTACGGGGATCGGTGGATAATTGAGATAGTACCAGCTCCGAGGAGCTTTCCAGGTTACCGAAAGACTTTGATTTAGATAACAATATTGGAAAAGATGTGAGCCTTTTTATCCTCAAGGAGAGAGACGGACACCGACCCCTATAATGAGCTTTGGAGCGTGTCAAAGTTCATTGCATCCTGATCAGCATATGAAACGTTTATCGCTTATTGTAGTTGTTGTGTATAAATCATAGTAGTGGGAATAAGGTGACGCGCTAGTGTGAGTTTATTGTGTGTGGGTGTGAGTGTGTGTGTGTGTGTGTGTGTGTGTGTGTGTGTGTGTGTGTGTGCGTTTCGTATATATATATAGCAGTAACGGATGTTATTTGTGTTTAGACAATTACAAACATTTAATTATTGTACACAGATTAAACTTGTTGACTGTTGGTATGAGTTATAACATGTCCTTATACACTTTACAGTAGTGCGATGCCATGGTATGTTTTCTTTCTCCCTTTCTTTCTTTCTTTCTTTCTTCGAATCAAACTCATAAAACGTGTTGGGTTCAGTTGAGAAAAAGTGTATTAATAAACGCCATTATTGATTTTAACGACCCACAGTCGGTCTCTGTTGGAGCTATGGATGTGCAGTTATTGAGCAATAAACATACAGTTTTTCAAAGACAGTGTGACGCAGCAAGCGGTCGCATTGCTTTTGTGCAAGATCTAAGGCCTGAAATCTGAGAAGGCGTTTGAACCTTTACGATTTTATTCGTCCATACAGTGTTCTGCTTTGTGTTTTCCGCATGAACTGTTGCAGCCGCCCCAACAACTATTCAAGTGAAGGAACACGACAACTACAATATTATGGTTTTCGCATTCAGTGATACTGCAAGATATGGCTGCACGCCACATTTATCTGTGTCATGTTTTCTCTTATTACCTTGGTCTTCCCAGAAAACATTTCCAGAGAGAGAGAGAGAGAGAGAGAGAGAGAGAGAGAGAGAGAGAGAGAGAGAGAGAGAGAGAGAGAGAGAGAGAGACGGGGCGGGCGGGGGGGGGGGGGGGTCAGAGAGCGAGACAGACAGACAGACGGACAGACAGACAAACTGACAAAGAGAGAGGGCGTGCATCTGGTTTTTATTTGGTTGTGTTACATCCACGTAGAGTGGGAGGCTTCATTGGGGAGACAGGGGCAGGTTGATACGCAGGGCAGCGGGTAGATACAACTTCAATATCATAATAATTTCGCTGAATATGGCCTTTTCTCTTCCGATCCATGTTTTATGAAGGTCCGACTTTTACCCTCAACCAAGATTGCGCGGGAAACAACACACGCGTACGCTGGAACCACTCGGTGTGAGCTGATTCAACAAGGTGAGTAAAATTTTAACTACTTCTCTTGATCTTTATAGTGGCGCGAATTTCTTGCAGGCAAAGTTGGCAAGCTATTGAGTGTTAGCTGAGAATCTATGAACGCTAATCACACACCGAGAAAATATCTGTCTTTGATGGTGGACTGAGTGTCTATTTGCTATGTTTTGCAGCAACCCCCGTTGGGGCAGGTTGATACGGGGCAGGTTCATACATGTATCATCCTGCCCCGGCCTGTATCAACCTGCCCCCTGTTTGTATCAACGTACCCCAGCCGTTATTTTTCATCTAGGTACTTTATTAGGCCTATTGTACTTTTTTATGATTTGATTTTTTTTTGTGTGTGATGAACAATTTTTATTCGGACTAGATACATATGTCATTTTACAAACATTTTACAGTCATATTTTTCTCGTATCTTCTAATAGTCCAGTTTTTTTTATGGACTTACAAACATATAGGCTAGCAAACAATCACACACATACATTCACACCAACAAACAAACAAAAGCTGCATTTCACAATATTTGCAAATAAATCTACATGTGAGCCATATTGCAGACAATGGATTTAAGATGTATATATAATACATGCATTGCAAATTACACACCCTACTTTATTTTTTACTTTGCATAACATTTTATTAGATTTTTTTATCTATAATTACAGATGGTGAGAAACTACAAAAGAAAGACTGAGAGGGGGTCCTATTCGCTTGAAGACATGGAAAAGTCTGTGGAGGCAGTGAATAGTGGACAGACATTTCGCCAAGCTGCTGAACAGTACGGAGTCAACAAAGACACTTTGTACAGAGCTTTCAAGAAAAAGAAGAAAGGTGAGGAACTGCAAACCTTTCCAAAAAGCTGTCGAACACGACAGGTCTTCAGCCAATCTGAAGAGGAGGAGCTTGTGGAATACATCATCAAAGCGTCAAGAATTGGGTTTCCGGTTTCCGGTTGACACTAAAACTCTTAGACGGCTGGCTTGTCAACTCGCTGAAAGAAATAAAGAACACTTCCCTGACACTTGGGAGACTGGCCAAACAGGAGAGGACTGGCTGTTCAGCTTTCAGAAGCGGCACAAAAACAAAATAAGTTCCCGGACTCCAGAATCGACCAGCCTTGCAAGGGCAACTGCGTTCAACAAAACGAATGTGAAAAAATTCTTTGATAACGTCAAGGACCTGTACGGACGTTATGGATTTAACCCGGGGGACATCTACAATCTAGATGAAACAGGTGTTCAAACATCGCAGAAGCCTCAGAGAGTGGTGGCAGAGGCAGGGGTCAAGCAAGTTGCACAGCTGGTCTCTCACGATAGGGGTGCAACTGTGACGATGCTCGGCTTCATCAATGCCATCGGGAACTCAGTGCCTCCCTGCCTGATTTTTCCCAAGAGTGAATTTCACAGACTTCATGATGAACGGTGCACCTCCTGGTGCACGTGGCTTTGGATGACAAAGGAGATCTTCCTTGAATGCCTGCGCCATTTTGCTTCTTTTGCACACTGCGGCCCAGACCGGAAAGTGTTGCTCATATTAGACAACCACGAATCCCACGTGTCCTTGAATGCGGTCGACTTTTTTCGGCGAAAGAACATCGTCCTGCTCAGCTTCCCTCCTCACACAAGCCATCGCCTCCAGCCTTTGGACAGAACAGTCTTCGGACCATTCAAGCGTGCATTTAATGTTGCCAGTAGCAACTGGATGCACAGCAATCCAGGGAAACAGATGACCATCCATGATGTTGCTCAGATAGTGGGCACCGCCTACCTACGAGCCTTCACAGCCTCGAACATCATCAGCGGATTTAAATGCACGGGAATCTTCCCACTGGACACTGAGGTCTTCGGCGATACTGATTTCGTCCAATGTTTTGTGACCGATCGCCCTGCGCCCCAAGAGGAAACAGAAAACGAAGCACCCGCCGTTGCTGACCATCTCAATGATGAAGGGTCCACAGCTACTATTCAGCCAGATACTTCTGTGAGTCCGACACACGCCCATCAGAATGAGAACAACACAGGGGAACCCCAAAACTTGCAACAGACGGCTACTCCTGCAAGGCTTGAAACCTCTGGTCCAGGACTAGTCAACTCTTCCACCCATTTCCGATCATTCTTGTACACCATCCAGAGAACGGCATCAATGTGTGGACTCCTTACCATAGGACAGCAAATGTCCGAAGCAGCCACGACGCTGGAAAATGCTCTCAGGAGAGTGTTTATGGAAAAGTCCACAGCCATCATCGTCACCAAGAATTCCTCATTTATGGTGTGCAAAGACAAGGATGAGAAGGTCTTTGTGTTTGACTCTCATGCAAGAGGAAAAACGGTATGCCCTCACCAGATGGGAAGGCAGTGCTGATGAAACTCAAGGATCAAGATGACCTTCTTCGTTACCTGCTTGAAATTGGCGCGGCCCTCGCTGATGGTGGGTCCATTGCTATCTTTGAGATTGTGGGCATCGGCGCAGCCACTGGACCTACCCCAGCCGCCGGACCTACCCCAGCCACCGGACCTTCCTCAGCCACCGGACCTACCCCAGCCACCGGACCTACCCCAGCTGCCGGACCTTCCTCAGCCACCGGACCTACCCCAGCTGCCGGACCTTCCTCAGCCACCGGACCTACCCCAGCTGCCGGACCTTCCTCAGCCACCGGACCTACCCCAGCCGCAGGACCTTCCTCAGCCACCGGACCTACCCCAGCCGCCGGACCTTCCTCAGCCACCGGACCTACCCCAGCCGCCGGACCTTCCTCAGCCACCGGACCTACCCCAGCCGCCGGACCTTCCTCAGCCACCGGACCTACCCCAGCCGCTGGACCTTCCTCAGCCACCGGTCCAACACAACTAATCAATGGAATTCAGATAGCGTTTCACGGGTTCTTAATTTTCATAGAATCAGAAATTGTTATGTGTTGGATTCAATTCATTAGCATCTCAGCCGTCTACAAAATTGTCTTATTTTCGGAAAATGGCGTATAAACCTGAGAGTTTGCAAGAGAACTTATAATTTGGTGCTATATATACTTTGCAGGTTCACAGGTCTCCAGCTGGAAAACCAACCAAGATGGGGAATGCTCATGACATTTGCATCATCTGTGGCGAGCATTTCTTTGCATCCCGAGCTGGAGAAATATGGATCCAGTGCACATAATGCTGGCTGTGGTGTCATGAAGAGTGCGCCGACACCGGGATGACGGATTTCTTCACCTGTGACTTTTGCAAATGATCATATAACTCAAGTCACTTCTTATTTTTTGCGTGATATGCACTGTTTTAATTTCTTGTTCTTCTTTTTTGCAACTTAAATATCATTTCATGGTTTACTTCCCATTCATGTTACTTAATGTTTTTGCAAAGTAGGCTACATGCAAATACTCTAGTCATTCAGTTGAAAACTGAAATTGTGCCTCGTGCATTTTGTTTTTTTTTCTTCAAAAGCGTTGCCAATTGTGTTTCTAGTATGATAACTGCAGCATAGTTGTTGTTTTTCAGTTATTATTTTTTGTTTGTATCAACCTGCCCCAGACTGTATCAACCTGCCCCGGTCTGTATCAACCTACCCCGGACATTTTTCTTTTTTAAAAACCGTTTTGTGCCAAGACAAAAGGCTAATGCTCATTTTTGTTCAGATTTCATGATTTAAAAATTATTAAATTTTGTTTTAAAACCAATCTTGATGTTTTCCTATGGATGTGTTTCGAATGAGAGCCAAATAACTGTATGATTTTTCTGTATCAACCTGCCCCGGTCTCAGTGATGAATTATCATTTCAGATTTTACGTTTTTCTTCTCAATTCATCAGGGCGTGTCAACCAGGAAGGGTAGGCACAAGTACTCAGAAGGTGAAGGGTAAGGAAAATATTGCTTTCGTGGGAACTGTCGTAAAGGTTGTTCATTTCATGGCAGCTACTCATTTGCGCGATCACAAATTTAGATTACAAATTTAGCGACTATACAGTGTCTGCCTTCCTGTAGAATAATGTCCGCTCTTTTCGGATTCGATGACATGAATTACCATACTCAACATAATTTATCTTTTGGTACAATTCTGTGTAAGCCCATTGTCCACGAAACAGTCTAATATTATAAGATGTTTGGTGGCTTGTTGACAGACCAGCTTTTTTGTTGGTCCAAGGGGACCATATCGTCTTTTGTTTCATCTTTATCGACCAAGGCCGAAGGCCGCGGTTGATAAATATGAGACAAAAAGGCGATATGCTCCCCGAGGACCAACAACAAAGTGCTGGTCTGACAACAAGCTACCAAACATCGTTTTTGTCATCATTTTGGTTGTGCAACAAAATTCACAATCACCCACAGGGAGACGAATTTTTATAATCCAACTCCGGGCCACAAAGCATCGTCACAGTAGCACGAGATAACACGTCAAACTTGTATGTGACGTCAAACGTAGCTTGTTGACGCTTTTCTTCCAGTCTGAAAATGTACAGAGCTGCGATCATACCTGTGAATTCAGTAAGTGTTGAGCATAGTTCTTTTCTTTTAAATGTTTATGACTTTTTGTTGTGGATTTTGCGAATACAGAGATAAGTTGCAAATTGACCATGAGTCGCCGCGGTAATTATCAACATTGATTGGGTCTTTGAGAGTGAATGCTTACAATCGTTGTCCTCGGAAACACAAATCCAAAGCCACGATGGTTCCACACATCAAACAATCAGCCTGATTGGCTTTTACTTTGACAATCCACGTTTCACATGAAAGCTCAAACCCATTCACCACCTCGAGTTATTGCATGGGGAACATGAGATTTATTTACCAAGTGTTTGTGAATGAAAACTCGTGAAAATGATGACAAAGTACTTTGTCCATTGTAAACAACGATATCGATGATATTGCATACTTATATTAGCAAAGTATTATATATACAATGCTCAAACAGCACACCCCCACCTCCGATGAAAACATCCACTGAGTGCACTGTCGAGGGTCTCCAGATTTCATTTGACAACAACTCTTGCTCATATACCAATGACAGCAATATTACAATATTATCAGGGTTTCATTTACTAGTGCGCCTTGCGCCATTGGCGCATAACATCTCAAAATGTCCCATTGGAATTGCCTTCAGTGCGTCAAAAGGCGCACTGAGATAACGTACCACTGCCCCACCCCATGCACACTTTTCACGGGAGTACAATGTTCGGAATGAGCTAGGCAAAAACGCGCCAAGCCGAGCAACTTGCGAGTTTGTAAAATGCAATGTGATTCTGAGCGAACGACGAAGAAGAAGAAGAAATGCAATGTGATTTGCTTTTAAAATGTAATTCATTAATAGTATTCAACCAATTCTGCGAACTATCTGTGCTTGGGCGATTACCTCTGTGGAAACTGTCAACAGAAGCAATATCGACCGAAACACAGACAAACACACACACACACACACATCTGGAAAATTCTCATATCATCATATGGCACTAAATAGCACTATTTTGCATCTTTCGACAAAAGCATTTTTGGACCGCCTGCTAGTGCGTTTTGCCTTCGACTATGTCATGTCCCATCAGAATTTGGTTGAGGGGTACAAATGTCCCATTGTCTTTTTCTTCCAGGCTAAACCCTGCCATATTTGCTACATCTAACCATGGAACAGCTATGGGACCCTAGCTGTCATGCATGTGACTATGTGGACGTTTTTATGGGGAAACTTGACAGGCGTCTGGTCGAGTCTTCGCCAGTGCCTCTTCTTTCAACCTTGAAGACGGATAGAGATCAAGGTGTGCATCTTGACTGGAGCCGTTTTCGTGATGACGGGTTCGCTATTCTCCCTGATGCAGCTGATTTTGTCGCCTTCGACTCTCATCTGCAAAGTTTACATCCAGGCATTGTATGGACGGTTTCCAGCTTGGTCTATGATACCTTGAAGAAGGCCTGCTGGCCGAAAAGTTGGCTTTTCATGAAAGATGAGACATTCTGGCTGGTGTTGAACTTTTTAATTTTTTTTTTTATTGTTTTCATAAATTAGCTTTTCAAGCTTTAAAAGTTTTCCAGACTTCATTGTGTGTAGTGGTGCAGAGGAAAAGGAGTTTCTTGAATTCTGTATATATGTATATACAAATATGAAAGAATTCAAGAAACTCTTTTTCCTCTACACCACTCCACACAATGAAAGCTGGACAACCTTTTAAAGCTTAAAAAGCTTATTTATAAATACAACACAATAACAAGTCCAACATATGAATTTAGGAATGGTGTTTCAAATATAGCCAAAATTCATTCATATTCGTGTCTCCTCTGAGTATTCGATAAAAAAAAGAAAAAGTTCTCCATAATATACTGTTTCTAAGTGTGTCATGTGTATATACCCTATCAATGACTTTTCAATTTGTAACTACCCGTAACCCCCTATACAACAATGGGACGATCCACAAGGTTCGCGCCGCAACTGGGAAACGTTAGATCTTTTGTTAGATCCACGTGTTGATCCTTCAGGCGGGAAAATTTGGGGCTAAACATAAAGGAGACACAAAAATGTCTCCCTTATCCAATAGTCTGCTTAATGTATATTTATAACTGCAGTATGTCTCCCAAAGGTGGCATTGAGTCCCTCGATATTCATCCGCTGGGTCTTGACTGAAATACAAGCCATATAAAAAACCACTCGTGTTGTAACATCTCTCTCTCTCTCTCTCTCTCTCTCTCTCTCTCTCTCTCTCTCTCTCTCTCTCTCTCTCTCTCTCTCTCTCTCTCTCTCTCTCTCTCTCTCTCTCTCTCTCTCTCTCTCTCTCTAGATATATACACAAAATCAAGGAAAAGAAAAGCCAAACAGAGAATTTCAAGTGGCAGCCCAAATTTCAATCTGTTGCCAGGCGTTCCTCAAGGAGGTGTAATTCTGCGAGACGTCAATTCATGCATCAATTTATTACTAAGCAACACAATACCATGGTTATTTAAGTTACGAATCACAAAGTAAATATTTCAAAGATAAAATATATATACGTTGAGAAGGAGCGGACAAAGAAAAAAACAAGCGAGCTCTGTTTTCCCCATTATTTTGGCATGTGTGCCTTCCTCAGGGGTATTTATTAGCTCTAAGATACAATGCACAAGGCGCCCGTTATACATGATACATATATCAACATGAGTGAGCACTGTTAATTTGCATGAAACGCTGTACAAACAATGACCCCTGCAAGCCAGCTCAGTTTTAATCTGAGGCAGTGTTGTTCATTGAAAAGAAGTTTAGACAAGAGAACTACTCACGAATGACCAAACACACGCACATAATATATATGTAAGTGCGCACGAAAGTACGCACACCTACACACACACACACACACAACTGCGCGCACACACGCGCGCACACACACGCACACACACACGCACACACACACATACACTGACACACACACACACACACACACACACACACACACACACACACACACACGCCACCACGAACACTTATTCACGCATACACACAACCACACATCCACAACCCTACCACACACACGTACACACACGCACACACACACACACACACACACACACACACACACACACACACACACACACACCCCCACCTTACTAACACACCCACACGCACACACGTACGCACACTCACACGCGCGCAGATAACCACCAGCACACCTACACACACTACGCTCCAAACTAGCAGCCCCAAATGCGTTAAACATCAATTGTGTTTAGTCCCCATGGTGAAAGTGTTTTGAGTTTGTTTATCCAAAACCCCTCTCTTTGAGCCGAGAGGACCATTATTCTGAATGGACCTTTTCAATGAGGGGAAGTGTGTGTGTGTGTGTAGGGGGGGGGGGGGGGGGTGGCGGCTAAAGACGCCTTCCCCAAATGTTTATTATGCACGGTAGTAGCAACCATGAAAAACATTGCTCGTGACTCGACATGTGAGTCATATCTGTTAACGCAAGATAACACAGAAGACATAAAAGAGGAAAAGGGAAGAAAACAAGAAAAGAGCACTGTGAGTAACTGTATTTGTTTCGTAAACGCCTGGGCTTTTGATTGAGTCTTTAAAGGTACTGAACTTGTCAAATCCAGGTGCACGGAGCCCCTGGGGCTTTTAGTCATACCTCAGGCAGCTATCCGTTAGAAGAACTACCAAGTTTCATTGACTTGCACCCAAAGAGTCAAGAACTGCGATTTTTTTACGAATTAATTTCGTACTCGGACCCGGCTGGTCTTGACCTATTTTTGGATCTAAATTTAGATCAGGTAGATCATCACATCATGCACAAAAAGACACGTCACTAGCAAACTATGTCAGACGTCATCATGAGTTTGTGTAAAACAAAATGGAGGCCGGAATCACTCAGTTGAATCGAACTCCGACCAAACACCACGTAATAACTAGGTTAATTCATGCACTCGCGTGAACAAGAAACTGTCGAGCTTCACAGATGTCGTCGTTGGGTAGTTTTGGGTTTGTTTTACTACCATATGTAAATGCACTCAGCTGCAACAAAAACGCAAAACGAAGGCTGTGAGCTGCACTGTGCCTTTAATAGGCAGACGTTCAAAAATGAAAGGATATTTTTGATAGGCGTGTTCTTGACTCGACCTTGTGGGTGCCTTGCTTTTATAAAACACGTGTTGCAGGCGCATAATCGCTTTTGTGAGAAATCATTTGAATATTTTGGATTCGTCCTACCAAGAGTAATCTCTTTTGATCTGTGCGCGGAAAATCTTGCATTTTTTCGAGAGAAGATGTCGCTGTGATGGCAACTATTCAAATTATTGTATGCCATATTTAATCTTCATGTTAAGTGATTGTGCAAGAGTAGCACACTTTCTTTGTGTCTCCGCCTTCTTTTTTTCCTTTCGTTTTCTTTCTGTGTGGGTCTTTATTTACTTCTTTAAAGTTTTTTTTTAATTACTGCTGGGATTTCTTGTTCTTCAGACCAACGGAACGAACTCCGATCGGTCTGAAATGATAGCTTCATATACTGTGCTGTGATTTTCCGGGTGCTTTGAACAAGTCCAAACCAGTCTAAACGTTTTGCTGCATCCACGCACCCACCGGCCCTCTTTTTTCTGTCTTTGGTTTAAAAAAAAATGTATTCAGAATTTCTTCGCATGAACAGTTCAAAACACACAGCTAGGACACGTACTCAAGCAAATGCTTATATCACGTGACCAGAACAATACTAAATTACACAGATTTTCGTAATGGTGGACATAACAATAAACCAGAAGAACAAATTGAAAGAATGGGGATGGGGAACTAAATAGGAACAGAAGAATCTACAGAAGAGAAACAAGTCGCGTAAGGCGAAATTACTACATTTAGTCAAGCTGTGGAACTCACAGAATGAAACTGAACGAAGTCCGCCGCTAGTGCAAAAGGCAGTGAAAGTGTTTGGCGCGGCAGCGGTTGCGCTGTGCTTCATAGCACGCTTTACTGTACCTCTCTTCGTTTTAACTTTCTGAGCGTGTTTTTAATCCAAACATATCATATCTATATGTTTTTAAGGGGAATCAGGAACCGACAAGCAATAAGATGAAATAGTTTTTGACTCGATTTCGGAAATTTAATTTTGATCATAATTTTTATATTTTTAATTTTCAGAGCTTGTTTTTAATCCAAATATAACATATGTATATGTTTTTAGAATCAGAAAATGACGAAGAATAAGATGAAATTGTTTTAGGATCGTTTAATAAAAAAATAATTTTAATTAGAAGTTTCCGATATTTAATGACCAAACTCACTCATTAGTTTTTAAGCCATCAAGCTAAAATGCAATACCAAACCCCGGCCTTTGTCGAAGATTGCTTTGCCAAAATTTCAATCAATTTAATTGAAAAATGAGGGTGTGACAGTGCCGCCTCAACTTTTACAAAACCCGGATATGACGTCATCAAAGGTATTTATCGAAAAAAGGAAAACAACGTCCGGGGATATCATACCCAGGAACTCTCATGTCAAATTTCATAAAGATCAGCCCAGTAGTTTAGTCTGAATCGCTCTACACACATACACACAGACACACAGACAGACAGACACACACACACACACACACACACACACACACACACACACACACACACACACACATACACACATACACACATACACCACGACCCTCGTCTCGATTCCCCCCTCTATGTTAAAACATTTAGTCAAAACTTGACTAAATGTAAAAAGAAAAGGGAGGGGGAGAAGGAGGGGGAGGGGTAAGAAAGTACTAACAACCACAAGGAGAGACTAGGACGAAAGCGCATAGGAAGAGAGCATCAAGTCTAAGACATGCAACATGTAAATTCAAGTAAATGTAACATTTTTTGTTTTATAGAAGGCAGTGATTCGTTAACATATAAAATACGAGACAAACGATAATAATCATTACTTATACGCTGCTTATGTAATCAAATACGATAACGCATAGAGAGGCAGTGTGGAGGTACACATACGCCTACCCACACATATATACACTATAAATGCGTGAACACATCCATCAAATCAGTCGACCAGATTTAACAATAAACGATTTGACAGACTCAAATATCAATATGTTATTACGAACAGAATATTGCTCGCTACCTTTTAATAATATTTCCAAGCGTCTGAAGTGAACAGGCAACGAATTGATTGTTGTCAGACGAGCATCTGCATACAAAGTGCAGTTTAATAAATAATGTTCGGCTGTTTCATTTGGATCACCGCAAACACACTGTGCGTTATCTTTTAGATGGCGTTTACACAAGTCTGAATTAAGGTTACTAATATTTAAACGCATTCTGCAGTGTTGAACTTCTGTCTGTCGTTTTCCAAAATAATAATAAGCTGGTACACTATGATCAGGACTTTGTAAATAATGCTTAAACTCGCTTATTGAATTTGTTGTTTTGATCACATCAGGCAAATTATTCCATAAAACTGTGGAGAATGGAATGAAGAATGTTCGGAATATGCTTGTCCTATGTGCTGGTACGAATCTTTCGAATGGTCGTCTTCTGTGGTAGGGATTTAGTGAAGAGACTAGTGGTGGCAAGAGGTTAATTAAATATTGTGGACATTTACCATGAACCATTTTGTGAAATAAAATTAATTTATGTCGTTTTCGGCGTTCCTTTAAACTACAAAAAACCCTTTCTTTGTAAATCTTATCATGGCTTGTTCCCCGCACACCGCCAATTATAACACGTAATGCTTCAAGGTGTAATTTTTCAAGTGTTTTTGATAAGGCTTCGGTACAATTGTCCCATAACACATCAGCGTAATCGAAATGTGGCAGAATAAAAGATTTATACATTATTTCCAAACTATTTCTGCATAACTTATACTTATAATATCTTAAGCAGTTAATCAACAAAGTGGTCTTTTTCACAATATTTCTAATTTGAGCGTCTGTTTCTGTTAAGTTTCTTTAGTTTCCTAGCTGTTGTGATTCGCATAATGTTCCCATCAAACCGAAACAGATAAATCTAAAGCATATTTGAATTAGCCTGACTCGCACACTAAGTTGTATCATGTCATTTTGAAGTATAGGGGGCTTTTTGCCGTGATTCGTGAAGGCCTCTTCACTGGTCCATATTATTAATCCCATATTATTATTATTATTATTATTATTATTGTGATCATTTTTATGCGCCTAATCTAGATATAGCCCTAGGCGCTTACATATTAATTTCTGCCGTTTGAAATGGAATTTTTTACAGACAGACAAACAGACATTTTTTACACACAATATATAACGCATTCACATCGGCCAGTAAAGCTCAGTAGCCTATTAGGCGAGCATTCACCTTTCACGGCCTTCATTCCAAGTCAAACGGGTATTTGGTGGACATTTTTATCTATGCCTATACAATTTTGCCAGGAAAGACCCTTTTGTCAATCGTGGGATCTTTAACGTGCACACCCCAATGTAGTGTACATATTACTCGGCGTATTATACTTATTCTCGTTAAAACATCCGACGCTATCTCCACGCTCAAAACACGATAGCGCTTATAATTATTGCTATTCTGGCTTAGAAATGGGGTTATTCACTTGCAAAATGGAAGTTTTTGCTTTGATGCGGTTGGACTCGGAGTATTATACTTGTTCTCGTCAAAATATCCTACGCTATCGCCATGCTGAAAACACGATAGCCCGTATTTTGCTATTCTGGCTTAGATATGTATGGGGTTACTTACTTGCAAAATGGAAGTTTTTGCTTTGATACGGTTCGACCCGGCGTATTGTACTTGTTCACGTCAAAATATCCGACCCTATCGCCACGCTGAAAACACGATAGCTGTAAATGTATGCGTGATCACACCAAGATCCAAAATGAAACTATCTGACTATCTTTCTGTCCCCTATCCAATAAAGTTCTATTCTATTCAAGGCACAGTAAGCCTCCCGTAAACCATCACAGATACTGTCAGGTATTTACACATAGTACAAACACCCTTCCATTTGAACGCTCACCAAACGGGAACATCCTAGGTGCCCTACGTAAAGAGCGAGCAATTTTAAAATAATTAATTTTTCGGATTGTCTCCATCACAATCGGACCGTGGTGCGTTTTAGCGCTAGACCTAACTTTTAAAATTTAAATAATAAATTGACAGCTTGTTACACAAACATTCTTAAATCATAAAATAATTCTTTTCTCATCAAGACAAGATCAGTACAATTCGAAGTCTTGAAAGTTTGAAAAAAGCAAAGACCCGGAAGCAGGGTTACGCAAGGTCGTGGTTCTCGTAGCAGACGACGGTTTATGACGTCGCCAGTTTCTCTGAACAGTCAAAAGCCATCGCTAGAGTTCTTGTGAACCACAGCCGTTTGTTTCGTGCATAGTCAGAGGTACATAATAACGTGCTATTGCAGATAAGCTCACAGCGAGCCGCATTCAAATTGACGACTGCATTGTGAAAAAGGGAAACTGGATCACACGGGTTCACGATGGCTCAGGGGTAAGCTAAACCACGCAAAAATAAATTCTTTGAAAATTGCTTTCTCTTTACGGAAGGCACCTAGGATGTTCTCAAACGGTGAGTGTTTAAATGAAAGGGTGTTTGTACTGTGTGTAAAAGCCTGGCAGTATCTGTGATGGTTTACGGGAGGCTTACTGTGCCTTTAATCTAAAGAATTCCAGTAGGTTATTTGGATTAAAACACAAAACCACTGTATTTAATAAAACAGTAGTGATATCCTCATTGAATATTTGCTTTGCGAAGTGGAGACAAATTCCTCGAGAAAGAAAGTGACTTCTTTTGGTGTGTAAGGGATCAACAAGTTCACATTGAACACAAACAGTAAAGATTGATTTTTCCAGAGGTATTGCCCACATTTTAAATAGCAGAAGTTCTGTCAGAAATGTATGTGTACAGCGTGTGAAAGAGTGCGACCACGATTATTGAAAACGGCAAGAAATTCTGGTTTATGAGCTCTCTCTCTCTCTCTCTCTCTCTCTCTCTCTCTCTCTCTCTCTCTCTCTCTCTCTCTCTCTCTCTCTGTCTGTCTCTCTCTCTCTCTCTACCTTTCTCTCTCTCTCTCTCTCTCTCTCTTTCTCTCTCGGCAAATTTCGGAGCTCCGCAACATTTGATAAGTATCTTCTCCTAAGCTACTATTGCCGACCAAAAATGTCACAAACGGGACTGCCACATCGCCTGGAACAGTTCCTGATCAACTTAGTGGACGAAGTTGGGCTATCTTCTTGGAAAATCCAGGGGGAAGGTGACAGTACAACAGTTGTGTTGAGGTTTGCTGGGCCGCCATCAGACCAAGCCAACATAGCTCACTACAGGAAGAAAAGCAGGTCACAAGTAAAGCGTGATGAAACAAGAAGAAAGAACTTCGTGCAACGCAAAGCAGCTGAAGCGGAACAGAACACAGCGTCATCGGTAGAGGCCCCTGTCAACAATAGCCGTGCTTCTTCTACCCAGCACGTGCAGGATGTGCAAACCAGTGTCACCCACGCACCTGCCCACTGTGACACTGCAAGCTCAACCACGTGCGAGAATGTCAACCCTTGGGTGTGTAGTGCTGTGACGTCACAGACAGCAGACGACGGAACCACTACAGCTGAACTGGCAGCAACGGACCGTGAGTTTGAACCAGATGATGTCTACGACTTAGCCTCACACTGCTCAAAGAACGTGCGACTTAGAGAGAAACTGTTAAACAGAAAGAGGAACCGCACTCTCACAAAAGTAGTGTGCGAAAGAAAAGGTGGAAAGAAGACGCTGTTTGCAAGGGGAGACGACTACGTCCTGACATACGACTGCGAAACAGCACAGACAACGTCATTCCGAGAAGAGGAGCAAACGCCCCCGTGTGTCCGGCGTCTGCCCCAAGTCGACCGCAACGTCTTTGGAGAAGAAATCGACCATCTCACTACTGACCTTCATGTCGTGTCTACACTGGTACAGTGCTACCTCCGTGCCATGCCAGACTGACTATTGTCGCTAAACTACAGGGCACACATATTTCATGTGTGTTTGTGACAAACCGCGATCGATATGGAACAATACCACGATCGATATGGAACAATACCGCGATCGATATGGAACAATACCGCGATCGATATGGAACAATACCGTGTTCGAAACGGAAAAGTTATTTCCCGACTTGGATTACAAGTTGGATGCTTCGGACCGAATCACGATGCATTGTTTTTGTGTAACCAATCGTGGATCGTTCGATTACCCAGCCCCCCAGCACCCTTTTGCTATAAACAATATGAGTTTTCGCAAATAAACATTCTGATTCTGATTCTGATTCTGATTCTCTCTCTCTCTCTCCCCCTCTCTCTCTCTCTCTCTCTCTCTCTCTTTCTCTCTCTCTCTCTCTCTCTCTCTCTCTCTCTCTCTCTCTCTCTCTTTCTCTCTTTCTCTCTGACATTCACCGTTGTAACAGTATCCTGTATATATGTTATCACAGGCATGATACAACTTTGTTAATCACATCATACATCATTCAGGTTATAAACAGTAGTGACATCCTCATTGAATATTTGCTTTGCGAAGTGGAGACAAATTCTTCGAGAAAGAAAGTGACTTCTTTTGGTGTGTAAGGGATCAACAAGTTCACATTGAACACAAACAGTAAAGATTGATTTTTCCAGAGGTATTGCCCACATTTTAAATAGCAGAAGTTCTGTCAGAAATGCATGTGTACAGCGTGTGAAAGAGTGCGACCACGATTATTGAAAACGGCAAGAAATTCTGGTTTATGATGCTCTCTCTCTCTCTCTCTCTCTCTCTCTCTCTCTCTCTCTCTCTCTCTCTCTCTCTCTCTCTCTCTCTCTCTCTCTCTCTCTCCCCTTCTCTCTCTCTCTCTCTCTCTCTCTCTCTCTCTTTCTCTCTCTTACTTTCTTTCTTACTGTTAGGATTTATTTATAGAAACTCTTCTGAAAGAGTAAATTGGGCAGATAACTTTACTATTATGATGGACTCTGCAACACTGGATTCTAAAGAAATCTTGCTCTTAGGAGATTTTAATATTGATTTACTTAAGCCACATAAAAATTGGAATGATAAAATGAATAGCTTTGATTTGCAACAAATGGTTCAGTTACCCACTAGGGTCATGGCTGTTTCTAAAACTCTTATTGGTCATATTTATGTGTCAGAAAAACAAAATATTATTGAAACATGCGTTCCTATTTTATCCTGCAGTGATCATTATCCAGTGTGTCTTACCTGGTCAAGAAAAGGTATTAAAATCCCTAAAGCTGGACATAAAACTGTAACTTATCGTCGTTTCTCGCGTTTTAATAAAAATGATTTTCTCTCTGATTTAATTCACAGTCCTCTTTCTGAAGTCTATAGCTTTCAGAATCCTGATAAAGCTTTGGAGCATTGGTATAATATTTTTATTTCTATTTATGATAAACATGCACCATTAATTACGCACAGAGTTAGACATATTGAGAAACCAAAGTGGTTTGATCAAGAAACAGAAGATGCTGCAAACCACAGGGATTATTTGAAAGCAAAGGGTGATTTTGAAGGATATAAACGGCAAAGAAATAATGTAAGTTCCCTAAAAAGAACTAAAAAGAAAAACTATTTCACTGAACTAGTGTCATCTAAACAAGATTCAAAATCAATTTGGAAAGCCATTAATTTATTAACAAACAAGCGTTCTAATTCTCACCCTACTGCCATGAAAAATATTTCTGCTGATAAACTTAATTTACATTTTTCTACAGTGGGGCAAAAAGTTATTCCTATTGATAGAACACAAGAAAATGATACCTTAATAGATCATTGCAAATCTAAGAGAATAGAGGCAGAAATGCCGCTACAACACATGACTGTGTCTGAAGTTTACTTTGCACTTGTTCATCTTAAACAAACAGGAACCCGGGGTGTAGATAGAATAGACAGTAAAATATTGAAAATAGCTGCTCCTGTAATCACAGACACCTTGACATACATTTACAACTTATGCATTACCACCTCTTATTTTCCAACAGCATTTAAGCAAGCTAAGGTGATCCCTCTGTTTAAATCAGGTGATCCTTCTGATCCCTCTAATTACAGGCCTATTTCAATCTTATCACCACTTTCAAAACCCTTGGAAAAACATATATATAAACATGCCCTAGCACATTTTGATAAAAACAATTTATTCCATCCAAATCAATCTGGTTTTCGCAAAAAGCACTCATGTCATACAGCTCTTATAAATCTAATTGATCAATGGCTAACCAACATAAATTCCAACAAATTTTCTGCAGCACTGTTTGTGGATTTTGCAAAGGCGTTCGATGTTATTGATCATTCTCTTCTCATCAGGAAATTGTCAATATATGGCATGCAATGCACCACCATTAATATTCTTGAATCTTTTCTTTTAAATAGAAAACAAATTACATTTACTAATGCATCATATTCAAATGAAAGTACTTTGAAATATGGGGTCCCACAGGGATCTGTTTTAGGCCCATTATTGTTCTCCATTTATGTCAATGATTTACCACTTTGCATACGTAATAACTGTGAATTGTTTGCAGATGACACTACTATTCATTCTAGTCACCATTCCATAAATTATTTGTCAAAAACTCTCCAAGAAAGCATTGATGCACTCCTGAATTGGTCAGAGTTAAACCATATGTCTCTTAACCATACAAAAACAAAATTTATGCTAATAACCACAAGACAGAAACGACAAAATCTATTATCAAGCATTCCACCTCTTTATATTAAAAATCAAGTATTGGAAGAAGTGTCTCACCATAAAGTCCTTGGTGTAAAGATTGATAATAATTTATCATGGCATGATCACATTGATTACATCTGTAAGATTGCTTCCCAAAAAATATATCAGTTATCAAAAATAAAACATTTCTTGAATTTCCACTCGCGAAAGATTTTTTTTACAATCACATCTTGTCAAATATTGATTATGCATCCACTCTATGGGATTGTGCAAGTGCTAATGTTTTGAAACCTTTAGCCAGTCTTCACAGAAGAGCAGTTAAGCTTATAATGCTAAAAAATCACACTCCTTCAGAATCTGATTATAAAAATTTGCAAGTATTACCATTTCAAAAAAGATTAATGTATAATAAAGGTGTTATGATGCATAAAGTGATGTCAGGATATGCACCGGAGACATTACGTGATAATTTTATTTTGAACTATAACAGACTAAAAATCATAACACCGACTCCACGTATTGACCTTTTCAAATCAAGCCTTCTTTATTCAGGTGCGGTCCTATGGAACTGATCACTGCCTATTTTTCTTAAGCATAAAACAAACACAGACAGCTTCAAAAAAAATTATATGTCACACATAATGCAACTAAACATGTGCTGAATGGTTCACCAATTCATTTAAAATGTATGTGCATGTTAAACAAAATTATAATAATATGCAGATCTAAATTAATTTATGTTAAAAATTGACACTTGGAAATTGTACTTAAAATGCAGCATGACAATTTATTTTTTTAAATTGTATCTGTATATACAGTTATAATGTATTAAGTTTGATGTGATAGTTCTTTGATTATATTGTTTCCTGTTCTTGTTGACCCTATATTAGGGCGAGGGCTGGATATAAAAAAGCAATATTCTTGCTTATCTATTACCCTCGATAATACAGATTTTGTCTTGTCTTGTCTTCTCTCTCTCTCTCCCTCTCTCTCTCTCTCTCTCTCTTTCTCTCTCTCTCTCTTTCTCTCTCTCTCTCTCTCTATCTCTCTCTCTCTTTCTCTCTTTCTCTCTGACATTCACCGTTGTAACAGTATCCTGTATATATGTTATCACAGGCATGATACAACTTTGTTAATCACATTATTCAGGTTATCACAAGAGGATGTCACAGGATACCAGAGTAACATTATGGTTTAAAACAGAAATGGCATTGGGCACGAAGGACTTCTTAACAGAGTTTTTGCGTGCAAATGAAACTTTTTAGCGTCTGCCTGAAGGCAGCTTTACAAACTGTAAGAATAAGGGATGCTGTGTGTCTTAAGTGATGCTAAAGGCTTTGCGTTTGACTGCGGTGTTGTACAGATCTGTCAGAGATGTCCGTTTGATCAGATGCCTACATTCTTTCCTGCTGTGTTGATGATGCGTGCCAATTTTTCTCTATCCCGCACCCCTAGGTTGCCATACCAAAGAACAATGTTAAAGGTTAAAACGCTTTCAATCAGACTCATATATTCAGTCTGTAAAAGTGCCTGGCTGACACCAAAAGCTCGCAATTTACGGAAGAGATACAGACGTTGCTGTGCTTTTCCCCCACTGCATCTGTGTTCATTCTGAAGATCAGTTTATCATCGATCACTGTTCCAAGGTACTTAAATGAGGAGACAACTTCAACTGGTTCATTGTTTATCTGCAGGGGAACAAACCTGTCACCAATCCTCCTGTTATCAATGACAAGTTCTTTCGTTTTTGAAACATTTAAAAGCAGAACGCTTTCTGAACACCACTTGGTCAGAGTTTCGACATGTACAAAATAACTGGCAAGGGAATCTTCCTCCTTCAACAGGCCAACAAGTGCCATGTCATCAGCAAACTTATATAACCTAATGACGGCGTCATGGAGCCTCATATGGTCAGTGTAAACAGAAATAAGTCGCGGAAGGCGAAAATACAACATTTAGTCAAGTAGCTGTCGAACTCACAGAATGAAACTGAACGCAATGCCATTTTTCAGCAAGACCGTATACTCGTAGCATCGTCAGTCCACCGCTCATGGCAAAGGCAGTGAAATTGACAAGAAGAGCGGGGTAGTAGTTGCGCTAAGAAGGATAGCACGCTTTTCTGTACCTCTCTTTGTTTTAACTTTCTGAGCGTGTTTTTAATCCAAACATATCATATCTATATGTTTTTGGAATTAGGAACCGACAAGGAATAAGATGAAAGTGTTTTTAAATTGATTTCGACAATTTAATTTTGATAATAATTTTTATATATTTAATTTTCAGAGCTTGATTTTAATCCAAATATAACATATTTATATGTTTTTGGAATCAGAAAATGATGGAAAATAAGATGAACGTAAATGTGGATCGTTTTATAAATTTCTATTTTTTTTTTACAATTTTCAGATTTTTAATGACCAAAGTCATTAATTAATTTTTAAGCCACCAAGCTGAAATGCAATACCGAAGTCCGGGCTTCGTCGAAGATTACTTGACCAAAATTTCAACCAATTTGGTTGAAAAATGAGGGCGTGACAGTGCCGCCTCAACTTTCACGAAAAGCCGGATATGACGTCATCAAAGACATTTATCAAAAAAATGAAAAAAACGTTCGGGGATTTCATACCCAGGAACTCTCATGTCAAATTTCATAAAGATCGGTCCAGTAGTTTAGTCTGAATCGCTCTACACACACACACAGACACACACACACACAGACACACACACACACACACACACACACACACACACACACACATACACTCACACGCGCACGCACGCACACACGCACATACACCACGACCCTCGTCTCGATTCCCCCCTCTATGTTAAAACATTTAGTCAAAACTTGACTAAATGTAAAACAAGTCGCGTAAGGCGAAAATACAATATTTAGTCAAGTAGCTGTCGAACTCACAGAATGAAACTGAACGCAACGCAACGCAGCAAGACCGTATACTCGTAGCATCGTCACTCCACCGCCCGTGGCAAAGGCAGTGCCCGTGGAATTGACAAGAAGATCGGGGTATTCGTTGCGCTGAGAAGGATAGCACGCTTTTCTGTACCTCTCTTCGTTTTAACTTTCTGAGCGTGTTTTTAATCCAAACATATCATATCTATATGTTTTTGGAATCAGGAACCGACAAGGAATAAGATGAAAGTGTTTTTAAATTGATTTCGAAAAAAAAATTTGATAATAATTTTTATATATTTAATTTTCAGAGCTTGATTTTAATCCAAATATAACATATTTATATGTTTTTGGAATCAGCAAATGATGGAGAATAAGATAAACGTAAATTTGGATCGTTTTATAAATTTTTATTTTTTTTTACAATTTTCAGATTTTTAATGACCAAAGTCATTAATTAATTTTTAAGCCACCACACTGAAATGCAATACCGAAGTCCGGGCTTCGTCGAAGATTACTTGACCAAAATTTCAACCAATTTGGTTGAAAAATGAGGGCGTGACAGTGCCGCCTCAACTTTCACGAAAAGCCGGATATGACGTCATCAAAGACATTTATCAAAAAAATGAAAAAAACGTTCAAGGATATCAATCCCAGGAACTCTCATGTCAAATTTCATAAAGATCGGTCCAGTAGTTTAGTCTGAATCGCTCTACACACACACACAGACAGACAGACAGACAGACAGACAGACAGACAGACAGACACACGCACATACACCACGACCCTCGTTTCGATTCCCCCTCGATGTTAAAATATTTAGTCAAAACTTGACTAAATATAAAAAGAGTAGGTGAGAGCACACATCCCTGAGGTGACCTGTGTTCAGCACTGTCTCTTTTGAACAAAATAACCATTGCCACTGACGCACTGTGGAGAAAATCCTTGATCCATAAAATCAAAGCTGGGTTTACTTGCAAATCAATCCGGCTCGATTGTATTTATTGCACTTGAAAAGTCAATAAATAGAATTCTGGCATGTGTATTTGCTTTATCAAGGTGCTGAACAACATTGTTGAACAGAGTCTAAAAAGCGTCCTCTACACCCCTGCGTGCAATATATACAAACTGAAGTGGGTCAAGTTTTTGTGATAAATCACTCTTCGGAAGATTACCCAGAACAGCCTCAAAACACTTAGCTATGACACCGGCACGGTTGGCCTATGACTTTAAAATTGGCAATCTAGTGGCTGCTCCGCCTGGCGTCTGGCATTATGGGGTTAGTGCTAGGACTGGTTGATCCGGTGTCAGAATAATGTGACTGGGTGAGACATGAAGCCTGTGCTGCGACTTCTGTCTTGTGTGTGGCGCACGTTATATGTCAAAGCAGCACCGCCCTGATATGGCCCTTCGTGGTCGGCTGGGCGTTAAGCAAACAAAGAAGCAAACACACTTAGCTATGACTGAGGTGAGAGCAACGGGCCGGAAGTCATTCAACTGACTTGCAGTTTGTGTATTTATTAACTAGAGGAAGGTGAATCGCGAGATAGAGTATGCAGCGTGGCGGTTCGCCGGCTTAGAGCACGTGTTGAAAATTTTCATCCACCAGTTTGTGCCCGGGGTCCACCTGAATATGCCCACCAAATTTGATGCAGAATATTTACGATGGGAGGGGTAGTTTTAGTGGCAATATTTTGAAGATGGGAGGGATTTTGTACACGAATTGCAATACTTATGTAACCGAGTGCCGAAACACCACAATCATCTTTGGAGGCGAAGTCCAATCAAACAGGATTGAGAATTTTAGAGCTTATTTCTAAGCCCTATAAAAACTGTTATGGCTTCTCAAAGGAAGGCAAGAATATACAGTGAGTTAAAATTAATATTAAAAGTCGTACGGTTTTGAGCCATTAAGGACTTGAGTGTTTGTCCGCTTTCAACATACAGTGAGACAAAAGCCGCCAGACCCCATCACAAACAGAACTCTACAATCCTCAGGTGTTGCCCTGCGAGCTAGCTATAAATAGCTCACAACTTCTAAGGCGAACAACTCTGCAGAGTCTGCTGTGAAGGGCGACGGTAGTCTCCCTGTCACACTCGACCCCCTTTGAATGAACTTTGTCCCCAAAGTTCCGGACCATGGATCCGCCAACAGGGGCGGATCTGGGGGGGGGGGGGGGGTGCAATGGGTGCAAAAAAAAAAAAAGAAGAAACAAAAAAAAGAAGAAAAATGTATCACCTGAAAATAGCACTTTACACGCTCAGATTGCACCAGATTGCACAATTTTGCTTCCTTTTTAAAAAAAAATTCCGGGGGGGCATGCCCCCGGACCCCCCTAGCATGTGAAAATCTGAGAAGTCCAGGTCTTAAAAAGGAGGGAGTCTTAAAATGGAGTTGTGTTTACAGAGGTTATGAACAGAAAGTCTGCAAAAGCCTTAAAGGGGAGAGGTCTTACATTGGGGGTGGGGTGGGGTGTCTTAAAAGGGGGGTTTAATTGGAAACAAACAGCTAACAACAAACATTATGTGTTTTAATTTTGGCAAAACAAAAGTCTGCAGCGTTAGCATCGAATTACTTCGACAGAATCTCGTTACACAGGTCTACGAACCGCATCTCTCGCTACTAGTCACTGAGTCGCTCATCAGTCATGTTGCCTAAATACAAGTCTGTCTGCGTCTAAGCCTGATCTAGGTTGACATATTTTATCAGATATTATTAAAATGCAAAAATAATTCACATAATGCCAAGGTATTGTTTTGTAACTGAAAAAGATTTACTCCTAGGGGGTTGAGAGTAATCAAATCAAAAGAGGCCTGTGGGCAAAATATCCCGCATAAAACTTCTTTGACGTTGTGTTTAATACTTAAAGGTCTTAAAAGGGGGTTCAATGTACTGCATTATGTTAACTAATGTTGTTTCTGGCCTCGGGTCCAGTGATTCATGTTGCTTCAGTGGTTGGCAAACGAATTCCGCAGTGACCAATGCCAAATCAGTGCCTCGTGAGCTTTGTTCAGTATTGCAATTGATCACCGAAAATGCTTTGAAATAAAAATGAATAGAGTAAAATAAAACACAATAAAGGAGAGTAGAGAAATGAAACAAAGTTAAAAACAAAAAATGAAATAAGAATACCGCGCTGGCAGGGCTCGAACCTCCGACCTAACGACTCTTACTGCAGATCGCTAACTACTGCGCTAGAAAGATTTACTATCAGGAAGGGAAAAACTAAACTGTTTATGTAGAAAGTTCAGAGGCAAAGGCACCAGATAGCACATTACAGAAGAGGAACTTAATTTTTTTTTTAAATCTTTCTTCAGTAGAGAATTTTTGGCAGCAAGATAACGTAACAAAGCAGACACATGTTTGATTGTCTTTATAGTAACCTTTTCTTGAACATATATGGGGGGTAAAGACACTGGTGATTTTTATTTCTTCAAACCGGTGTCTTGTGCTTTTGCTTGTCCCAAAGCTGTAGTGCAACTTCGAAACCACACAAAACCTTGCAACGCTGACGCTAAAGCAAGGGTCTGTCAGTGTTTGTTTGCTTCAGTGAACGATTTAGGTCAGTCCCTCACTCGGTTTGATATGCACGAGAAAAACGAGGTATGACTGTCTTTTTATATTTAGTCAAGTTTTGACTAAATATTTTAACGTAGAGGGGGGAATCGAGACGAGGGTCGTGGTGTATGTGCGTGTGTGTGTGTGTCTGTGTGTGTGTGTGTAGAGCGATTCAGACTAAACTACTGGACCGATCTTTATGAAATTTGACATGAGAGTTCCTGGGTATGAAATCCCCGAACGTTTTTTTCGTTTTTTTGATAAATGTCTTTGATGACGTCATATCCGGCTTTTCGTGAAAGTTGAGGCGGCACTGTCACGCCCTCATTTTTCAACCAAATTGGTTGAAATTTTGGTCAAGTAATCTTCGACGAAGCCCGGACTTCGGTATTGCATTTCAGCTTGGTGGCTTTAAAATTAATTAATGACTTTGGTCATTAAAAATCTGAAAATTGTAAAAAAAAATTAAAAATTTATAAAACGATCCAAATTTACGTTCATCTTATTCTCCATCATTTTCTGATTCCAAAAACATATAAATATGTTATATTTGGATTAAAAACAAGCTCTGAAAATTAAATATATAAAAATTATTATCAACATTAAATTGTCGAAATCAATTTAAAAACACTTTCATCTTATTCCTTGTCGGTTACTGATTCCAAAAACATATAGATATGATATGTTTGGATTAAAAACACGCTCAGAAAGTTAAAACAATGAGAGGTACAGAAAAGCGTGCTATCCTTCTTAGCGCAACTACTACCCCGCTCTTCTTGTCAATTTCACTGCCTTTGCTATGAGCGGTGGACTGACGATGCTACGAGTATACGGTCTTGCTGAAAAATGGCATTGCGTTCAGTTTCATTCTGTGAGTTCGACAGCTACTTGACTAAATGTTGTATTTTCGCCTTACGCGACTTGTTTTCTTTATTTTCTTGACTTTCTCTTCTGGTTTGATATTATTTTTTCACTTTACAGATCCTTTCCGCCTACTCATAGATCGCAGAACGTCATTATAGAGTCTGGAACACGCAAATGACGTCATATTGAGTGGCGAACTATGACTTCATCTTACGACGCACAATATAAACAAAAATATCCTCCTTCTCTCTCTTCATAGTGATCACAGTGATGTGTGTAGGCACGTTGCGTGTGTGTGTGTAGATCAGTTCCGAGAAAACTCCTGGACCGATCTTCATAAAACTTCACATGAGAGTTCCTAGGTATGATAAATGTCTTCGATGACGTCATATCCAGCATTTAGTGAAACTTGAGGCGGCACTGTCACGCCCTCATTTTTTAACCAAATTTGTTGAAATTTTAGTAAAGTAATCTTCGACGAAGCCCGGACTTCGGTATTGCATTTCAGCTTGGAGGTTTAGAAACTAATTATGGAGTTTGCTCTTTAAAGTTGTCATTAAAATCAAATGTTCGCAAACAGATTAACAATTGATTGCATCATATTTGTCATCAAGTTCTGAATCTGAAAATATTTACATATGTTATGTTTACTCTTAAAATGTGATCGCAATGCAACGAAAATAGGTAAATTATTACTACAATTAAAATTTAAGAAATCGATCCAAAAATTAGTTCATATTATTTTTTATCATTTCCTGATTCCAAAAACATAGATATAATACGTTTTATTCAAAACAAGTTCAGAAAGTTAAAAAGAATACAGAAAAGCATGCTCTCCTGCTTACCGCAGTACGCTATTGCACTATTCTGCGTCGTCAATTTCACTTCGTGTTGAACGGGGAAATTGCTGCGGGGATTGACGAAGTTGTATTGTTTCGGTTAAAAACAAATACAGTGCGTTCAGTTTCATTCTGTGATTTCAATAGCTTGGCTAAATGTAGTAATTTCGCCTTACGCGACTTATTAATCTCTTTCCTTGCTTGAAATTGCGTGACATCGACGTTGTGCATGACAGCCATGCGCAACAATCTGCACTGAATAGTTACTTGATAGGTCTTGCTTCTGATATGCACGAATTGCTGAATTTTTGCGTATTCTGAATTTTTGATAATTTTTGAATTTGAAGCTTTGGTTTTTATTTGGTTGATTCTGAAGGTAACCTCATTTGCAAGACTGTCACGTTGCAATTGTATGAGAAATCGTCAATGCGAAAACTGCACCAAATACATCAAACAAACTGCCTTTTCCGGCGTAGGACGTTCGGATAAAAGAGCAATTTCTGGTCAAGGTAAATCTCGTACACCCAAATTGTTGACATATTATTACAACAAAAAGTCGCCGTTGTGACAGTGTGTTGGGTCACCAAGTACACAGAGGTATGCAGCTCTAATTTGACATTCTATGCACCTGGCAACGTTATTTCTTATTATACTTTGCTAAGATGTGATTCTTGTTTTTACTTTGACATAAAAGTAAGTTTCCAAACACATCTGAAAAGACATTTCGGGAACATGTCCTTTAGCATTGCATGAAGCCATTGAAACTTCGTCTTGCAAGCTAAGAGTATTTGTATGTGTAAAAATAACCTGTGGAATATTACATGGAAATGCCCTCAAAGCCCTCAATCATACCAAGCTAAAACTTCAATATTGTTGGTGAAAACTTGACATCGTGTGACGGTGTGTGTGTCTGTCGTCGTCTCTGTGTCCGTTTGTCTGTGTCCATGTGTTTGTCTGTATCTGTATCTGTGTGTCAGTTCTATTTGCATGTGACCTGGACTGTATCTGTGTCCGGTATAGTCATGTTTGTCGCGAGACGACCGAACACAGCTACTTGTTTCAATGGCACCTCTAACTTCTCCGTGAGTCATACATGTTACGAAATAATGACCGTGCCGTAGTCAAGGAGACCAAATCAACAAACTCGAATCAGGACATATAGAGAGGTCCTAACGATCGTTTCCTGGCTCCAAACCCCGGATGAAAGGTGATATTTTTTTTTCGCTTTCTTTTTGACATGCCGATCAATAGTCACTTTAAAGAGACTTTTACCAACAGCAACATATTTTAGACCGATACTAAAGTTACATAATTTAGCTTTTAGAGTGGATGAAATCTGGTACTCGATAGTAGTAGTATACCCTGCATACCCAGGAGCAACAAGAGTCGCGCGATTGAGACCAATGCTATGTTACTGCACAGGAGTGTGACTGGTACTCCTAGCCCAAAGACTGGTGTTTGTGGATTTACTTTTCATGTCTGACAGTCAATGCGGGTTCGCGCAAAAAATACCTTCTTCCACGAATGAAAGCTTAATAATGTTGAACGGAAAACTTTGATTTCTCATGCTTATCACACATTAGGACACAGTGATTTTCGCATGGAATTTCAAAGGTGAAAACCCAAACAAGAGTGTCCTTGAGAGGGTCCGTGCATGTAGCAACTTTAGAGACCAAAAGCGTATTTATATATATATACTAGTGGAATACCCGGCTTCGCCGGGGTGAATCGCGAGACAGAGACAGACAGCGTGGCGGTTCACCACAATCACCTTTGAAGGCGAAGTCCTCTCAAACGGGATTGAGAATTTTAGAGCTTATTACTAAGCCCTATTTATTATAAAGTAGCTATATGACAAGCAATGGCGTCAGCCGCAGCAATGTCTCTTCATATCCAGGGACCAAGTGGGTGCAATTTGGTAAGGACAACTTACGGATGCAATGAAAGCGTTCTGGACAGTGCAGTGACATTCTAAAAATAGTAACGTAGTAACGGGAATATGGATTGACGCCACACGAAGGAAGGAAGATAAACGCTGAAAACACTGGAGAAGATAAGGAAGAGTTACTGGGAATGGATCCAGAGAAAAACCAAAATCGGTTCAGCGCTGCGCGCTGAGAGCACGTGTTGAAATATCTCATCGAGCAGGTTGTGTCCGGGGTCTACCTGAATATGCCCACCAAATTTGAAACAGATCCATCGAGAACCTTGGGCGTGCATCGCGGACACACACACACACACACACACACACACACACACACACACACACACACACACACACACACACACACACACACACACACGCACACACACACACAGACAGACAGACAGACACAAGTCGTATGCATATATAGATATAGATTCTGATGGACACGTGGGGGAATTCGGGGGCTGTGATTGGATGGTCTCTTCCGATCATCAAAGCATAATGCTACGGAAGTCGGCCATATTTGCCAATATCCAAAAGCATATTGGCAATAACAAAGACGCATGGTTCCGGTTTACCCATCTCAGTGTACCACACGATGTTTCACTGATCAACAACAGTACACTGACAACTTGAAATTCTTCTCGGGAATGTTTTTCAGCTTTACAAATGTCGATAGCATACCCTTTTCTGCTAACTTCCCGATGAAACAGGACTAAACCATTATTGTCTGTCCCTAAACACCACAAAATGCCCTAAGTCGAAAGATGTAGTACAAACAGGGAAGTAAAACGAAACAGCCGTTTGTGTGTGCCTGTGTGAGCTCAGTTCACAGTCTTTCGCATTCGGCTTTTCTTATCTCGTAACTCCACACCAAATACCCCACTTCCCCTCTGAAGTATTGATGTGTCTGGTCTGGGCAGCCGTGTGGTAACGCACTTGCGCTCGGAAGCGAGAGGTTGTGAGTTCGACCCTGGGTCAGGGCGTTAGCAATTTTCTCCCCCCCTTTCCTAACCTAGGTGGTGGGTTCAAGTGCTAGTCTTTCGGATGAGACGATAAACCGAGGTCCCTTCGTGTACACTACATTGGGGTATGCACGTTAAAGATCCCACGATTGACAAAAGGGTCTTTCCTGGCAAAATTGTACAGGCGTAGATAAAAATGTCCACCAAAATACCCGTGTGACCTGGAATAATAGGCCGTGAAAGGTGGATGCAGCGCCGAAAGGCAGCCGATGTGAATGCGTGATATATTGTGTAAAAAATTCCATCTCACACGGCATTAATAGGTAACATGCGCCTTGAGTCGCCTTGTGTGGTGAGATACGTGCGCGATATAAATCCTCGTAAATAAAAAAAAAAAATAAATAAATAAAATGTACAACCCATGGCACTAACATTCATGTAGTCGTTTATAACTGAGGTAGAAAAATTCGCTTCATGACGAGACAAGTATAAATGCCATTCACCCAAACTGAAAAATTCGCTGCCGTCTGCTCGTGTTGTTCGGATTAGCTGTTCTCTTCTCCTCCCCGTGTTGCATCCTAGTTCTTCAGTTGTTTCTAGTTTTCCGTTTATGTTGTGTTTTGGTCTTCTTCATAAGTAGTCTTGTTCAAAATTAAAAAAAACTCAAACTTCTTTTTGTTGTATATGAATGAACTAATAAAAAGCTGTTTAACAGCTGTGTTGTCAAATCGAGTTTTTTTTCTCCAAAGTCAGTGTGGCGCCTGCGCAAAACTAATGCGCATAAGAAACGGCGTCTGCTATCAAAACCTGAGATCAACGCATAGACGCAAAAACTGTCATTGTGATTGTGTAAGTTTGGAACAACAAATCAAGGTCAGAACAGCTATATAATCGCAATTGTATTTTCAGCGTAGCAATAGGGTCCGATATTTAGACTCGAACAAGTATAATGCGACTCGTCTTCGACTCGTCGGCATTACATACTTGTCTCGTCTAAATATCGGACCCTATTGCTACGCTGAAAACACAATAGCTGTTAATAACAATATCAAGGAAAAGAAAAGCCAAACAAAGAATTTCAAGTGGCAGCCCAAACTTTCGACCTGTTGCCAGGCCTTCCTCAGGGGCGTGTAATTATATATATATACCCAAGTGTTCTTTTTCTTCATTTTGGTTTTTGATAAATGTCTCTGATGATTTCATATCCGGCTTTAAGTGAAAGTTGAGGTTCAATCTGCCGAACTCACATGTCATTTTGGTTATGACGGGTTTTCAGTGTTGATCTTTTTGTTTCAGGCTGACATCTGGACTAGATGTTTTGATATCGCTTCATGCGACTCGTTTGTTTTGTCCACAAAAAATAATGAAAGATTGAAGTATTTGTAAATGTGTCTTATGTCAAAGATTAAACTTTCCCTGAACTGATCATTCTTGCTATTTGATTTTTGATTTTAGAATGTTTGCAGCGTGTTTGTTTGTTTGATTGAGATTTCATGCCTGCATACTACTTATGACATCTGTTGGGTCTTAGTTATATAAAAGCTTTCTTGGAGCTTCCAGTCTAATATAATTGTGTGGGGATGCAAAAGTCCTGGGTATATTACATAAACTACAGAACATGTACATGACTCGTTTGGCACACCACATAAGGATTATATAAGATTAGATTCAAGGCTGATTTTGACAAAATTTATGATCAGTGTTGAAGTGAAACATCACAAACAAAAACCTGCGAGTATGTCGCTTTAAACCCAAGCCTGCAGTTTTTTCTGTCACGCCTGACTTGACAGCAGGTCCCTTGCCTAATAACTGCAAACCAGTTTGTGCAGTCAGGCGTGCGTGCCACCCCGTCAGTGAAAGTGTCACAAGTACCTGTGTGTGTGTGTGTGTGTGTGTGTGTGTGTGTGTCTATGCGTATGCGTGCGTGTCTGTACTGTGTCTGTACGTGCGTTCTCTCACTTGCGCACACACTCTCTCTCTCTCATTCGACCTGAGTGAACGAACGAGGAATTGCGTGAAAATGGTTTGAGCGAAACACACACACACGCTCGAGCGCAGTATCATGAAACGAAGGAATCAAGTAAGTTGTGCATTAGAAAAAGTTCAGAGAAGCTCCTTATTTTTAAATCACTGTTGTTCCCGTTGCTAACCACCCGTGTTTGGGTGCTGCTGTTGTTTGGGTTCCTTTGCTACAGGTCAGCTTGACCTCACAGAGCACATTCGTTGTTGTTGTTGTTGTTGTTGTTGTTGTTGTTGTTGTTGTTGTTGTTGTTCACAGAGCACATTCGTTGTTGTTGTTGTTGTTGTTGTTGTTGTAACAGTGTGCTGCGCGCTTTGTTCAATAATAAATTTTCTCGATTTTCTCTATAAATCTCTTAGCGCACTGTGATAGTTTCAATAACGATATTGTCAGTAAATATACAAGAGATTAGAACGTTTGACAAGGCACATTTTTCTGCGGGGGAATGAATAACTGTGTAGACAGGTCGAGGTAGATCTAAAAGTAAGCATGAAAAACAAAAGAAAATTCCAAATAATAATCATGTACATGGCTATTTACAACTGCTCTGATTTAGGCTTGCGGTGTCGAAATAATATATGACCTGAGCTTTCAAGAAGTTTGGTTAGGCAAAAAAAAAAAAAAAAGTCTGTTTACGGTAACCCGACCGACCCTATTTTTTTCGCGCGACTCTAGACTTTTTGGGGGCATTTGGGAAAAAAAATTTTTTTTTACTTTTTGGCAAAATAACGTACAAATATGATTTTTTTGGGGAAAAAAAAAATATCCCGACCTACCGACCCTATTTTTTTGGTCTATGTTACCGTAAACAGACTATTTTTTTGTGGCCTTAGTGAGAACACTTTGTTTCCTGGGTTAAAGCCCTAACAGCAAATACAAAGTGTTCGATTAATTATATGGGATGGATATCTGAAACCTTTTATGTGAATTCCGGAATTCGTCAAGGTTGTCCTTTCTCATCTTTAGCAAGTCACAAGTCACAAGTTTTATTTATTCCAATAAAACCCCGTGAGGGTACATGGAAAATTAAAAAACACAATAAAAACACATTTCATTCAACACCAAATAGCCACTGGAGTAAATGGCAATTAAGATTAAGAATGATGAAGGTATATAGGGATTATGCCTGCCCCTGATTCTGGTTTGGATGCTCCATCTAAAATATTAAAACTGGTTATGAATGCAGGTGTTGTAAATATGTTTATAAGAGATGGACATGATTTGGAAAGAGTTTTGTATATCATTGAAGAGTTGTATCGTATATCACATTTAAAAAAAAAAAAAATAAATAAAACAGGGTTTATGTGGTTAGGTTCAAATTAAAATGATGTGAATTCTCTTTTTGGTTTTCAGTGTAAGAAGAAGTTAGAAATTCTTGGTATTTACTTTTGTAACGATACACCTGCCTCTTGCTTTGAGGAAAATTGGATTAACCATATAATTATCAAAAATAGAAGAAAAAAATTACAAGTTGGCAAAGAAGAAACCTAAGTGTTACAGGAAAATGGTGTATTATTAAGACGTTTTTATTGTCTCAAATGTGTTATCCGATGCAGGCACTATTGGCGCCAAGAAAAGTTCTTACTAAATTAAACACGATTTCTCCCACGTTTTATGGAAATAAAAGCATTCCAACGTAAAGGTATATGAAAAGGTCAAGAGAAATGTATTGTGTTCGGATTTTACAAAAGGGAGTCTCAATATGACAAGTATGCAAGATTTTCAAGCGTCTTTTTTGTTGGCATGGGCTAACAACGTACAGAATAATGTGCATGAAAATGGAAAATGATACCGACATATTTGTTAAACGTATAACAAAAGATTTAGCTTGTTTTAAATATACAGCATGTATTAAGGATTGTACAGGATTGAACTTGATATCCTCACAGTTTTGGAAAGAAGTATTGTGTGTATATGGTTAGAAAATAGAACATATAATATTATCAATGAGCGAAAGGATTATTTGGATGAGTGTTTATTTAACAACCCGGCCATTGTGTACTGTAAATAAAACGTTTATTTTTTAAACAGTGGGTTAAGGCTGGCATTGTGTATGTCAAAGATGTGCATATGCACAGATTTGCGAAAAAGTGAAACATAATGTTTGTAGGTAGTTTGATTATTGGGCCATAAAGACCGCACTTTGTGCGCGAGCCAACAAGCAGCGAGACTTTCGCCACTTGCTAGTGACGAAGTAGAGTACAGAACCTTGTGCTGCACGCTTTTGGCAAAATAAAAACAAGTCGCGTAAGGCGAAAATACAATATTTAGTCAAGTAGCTGTCGAACTCACAGAATGAAACTGAACGCAATGCAACGCAGCAAGACCGTATACTCGTGGTCCAGGGCTCACGGCATAGGCAGTGAAATTGACAAGAAGAGCGGGGTAGTGGTTACGCTATGCTGCATAGCACGCTTTTCTGTACCTCTCTTCGTTTTAACTTTCTGAGCGTGTTTTTAATCCAAACATATCATATCTATATATTTTTGGAATCAGGAGCCGACAAGGAATAAGATGAAAGTGTTTTTAAATTGATTTCGAAAAAACAATTTTGATAATAATTTTTATATATTTAATTTTCAGAGCTTGTTTTTAATCCGAATATAACATATTTATATGTTTTTGGAATCAGCAAATGATGGAGAATAAGATAAACGTAAATTTGGATCGTTTTATACATTTTTATTTTGTTTACAATTTTCAGATTTTTAATGACCAAAGTCATTAATTAATTTTTAAGCCACCAAGCTGAAATGCAATACCGAACCCCGGGCTTCGTCGAAGAGTACTTGACCAAAATTTCAACCAATTTGGTTGAAAAATGAGGGCGTGACAGTGCCGCCTCAACTTTCACGAAAAGCCGGATATGACGTCATCAAAGACATTTATCAAAAAAATGAAAAAAACGTTCGGGGATTTCATACCCAGGAACTCTCATGTCAAATTTCATAAAGATCGGTCCAGTAGTTTAGTCTGAATCGCTCTACACACACACACACACAGACAGACACACGCACATACACCACGACCCTCGTTTCGATTCCCCCTCGATGTTAAAATATTTAGTCAAAACTTGACTAAATATAATCAAAACTTGACTAAATATAATGAGGTTGAACTCGATAAAGATTATTTGATCTTGCATGGAAGAAGAGCGTTTATGATTATTGCAATGACAAGTTTTGCATAACGTGTATCCTACCAATAATGTATTGAATAAAATGAAGATTAGGGATACTAATAGGTGTGATTATTGTGGAAATATTGATTTTATTTAGCATGCTTTTTAGAATTGTAAGGGAAAGTCGCCAATTCCGGAACAGTCGGCCAACTTGGAACACCTCAATATGCAATCAACGGGGAACAATTCAGGAACAATTGTTTTGCAGAAATGTCTAGTGACATTCCTTGATATTATTCCAGCAAAAAAAAAAATGACTACCGCGGCAAAACAAAAAAATTGGTACGTTTTTTAAACTTTTCTTCCTTCTTCTTCTTATTTCTACCGTCTGCAATTCGTATCATTACTCTTTATATGGGTCCTTCCACAAAACTGTGTACCACAAGAGGGTCATGACATTAGAGTAAGATTTTGGAATGTTTTTCTTGCTTCTCGAAAGATATAAGGATATCAACAGAATGCAAATTGACCAAAGAGATAACGATAATATAATCAAGAAAATCGTTCGGTTGGTTAGTGTTTTGTATGAAAGCAAACACTGAAAATGACGTCAAAAATGGCGGTTTTTGTGTGACATGCTTAAATCTTGATTTTAAGTATCCGTGTGGCTGCTAATGAAATGCGACCAAGAACTCCCCGATATACATCTTCGTTGTGTTTTGTGCTAGTGTTACATATGCACTTAGCTGTTTTCCCCTACACATGTTTACAGTGTGCATTTGGATCGTTAAAAAAACCGGTTGCCTACGTAACATTTGGTTTCTAAAACCAACCGCGAACTACATGAACATGTCTATAACTTCTGCACGCACGAATAATTATGCGACTGTGTGTATTATTAGGCACAACTGATGTGAAATGAACGTGTTAGAATGTGCGCCGTGTAAATTTGATCCGATTTGAATGTGATTTTGCCTTTCGCGTGTCGCCACTAAGCTTCGTTTCCATTTGTTCTGGTTACGCTGGATCGTTAAACATGATATTTGTCACTTATCAACGCATCAAACTTGGTGTTTCTTTCGCATGTGATGTTCTTCAGCATCGCTGAAAAGTTTTTCCATAAAAAAAATCCATATATTTTTGGAACGCAGCAGGGACGAATGTTACGTAGGCAACCTTTTGTGACTCTTCGACTCTTAAAGTTAATATTTTTTTTAAGTTCGACATTTCAATGTTTTATTTTGTGATAGACGTGCTCGGTGTCTCTTTGTCAAGTCTTAGGCTATTCTTTGTAGTCTAGTCCTGTTCAAGTTGTAAGAGTTAAGGGAAAAAACCGTTAAATTTTCATCAAAATTGGAACACACTCGACAATATTTTCTTTCCAAAAACGATAAATCGAAGAAAATCAGATTAAACGCTGTTGCGAAATAGATATGTGATTGTAGATAAAAGTCATGTGTATTTTTGTGCCAAATATCATGCATTTCTGATGTATGATGTTGCTGTAAAACCGTTTCCTAGAAATCCAATATGGCGGCTGTTTCCATAGCAACTGTGTCCATTAATATTTGCACATTTTTCATTGATTGTTATAAGTCACTTCAATGACTACCAAGAACACTAGGTTATTCCATGTATTCTCCAAGTTTAATTTTAGTGCCACACATCGCCTTAACACTAAACTTATATGAATTTTGGGCAAATCATTTCCGAGGCTGAATTTCTTCCCAACTAAGAAAATTGTAATGACAAATCCAAACATGATTTCTTTGCATTTTTGATCAGTTCCCGAATAAGAGAGATATAGATATGTCATTCACAAATATTAGGCAAAACGGTATTCGCGGAGACGCGCTCACCGTCTCAACCTTCGGGTTTCGGCCAACCTAGCCTTACTTGTCTCTGGATAACCTGATTCTGGGCATTCAGTGTACATCTTGTAGCTACATGTTGACTCAATGTTATTTATTGACTCACGCGAGTTACTTCACACAGACGATGTTTGTTTGTTGTTTGACACAACCAAAAAATACATTTTTGTTACCTATAACTAGTTCAGTTTGTTTCCCCTGACTGCATTTTGTTCGGAATACGCTCTAAATGTGAAGCAAAAAAAGCTTGTTACTATATACTATGGCTTTTTGTTATCTGTCTTGTGTGTTCAGATCCCATGTTAGTTCAACATGTGTGATGTTACATAACTTTCCGACCACCCCTCGTATCCAAAAAGATTAAACAGTAATCTTTTGTTTAGCATGGCAACGTGACATATGTCTGTATCTTTCACATAAACCGTAAAAACAACCCATTCAGACACTTTCAATTTCCATGAGGCATGTCACACTTTTGGCACACAGCTTTATGGAATGACCCATATATACGTTCACGTAAAATGTTGATTTCTGTGATAAACCTTCATAGATTTGCAATAACTTGAACGGAAAAAAAGATTTGAAACGTCACGTGTATCCAACAGAAAAACGCGAAATCCATGGAGGTGCCATGCGGCAATGATGGAACACATGAGAGAGGCAAACATGGAACAGTGTTCCAGCTTTGCCGCATTTTGTTCCATCTTATACCCTCATCAAACAATAAACAGAACACTGCTGTTTTATTCACGTATTCAATTCTCTTTTCGGTTTTGTAGTGTTTTCCTTTCTGTAAGTTTTATTGAATGATTGATTGATTTGTTTGACAGTATTATGAGACCCGAACGGCGGTGGTTACCAGAAGAAATGGGCTGCGCTTTGTCGGCAGTGAAAAACGAGATATGGGTTTGAGTCATTTAGAAGGTTGCAAATTTGTTTGTTTCCGTTTGTTTGCAAAAGAAGAAGTAAAGTTCACAGGAAGACCTTCTACATTAACACCAGAAATAGAACAAGAAATAATCAATAGCATTCTTGAAGCTGAAATAAATATGCCAACGTCACCCCCATCGTTGTTTTGTACACTAGCTGTACATGGAGATTCTGGTCATTATGATTGCTTGGTGTCAGCAGCAAATGTAAGCTTACCTGCTGCTGATGTCCTGCAACGCACAACCACAAGCTCGTCGAAGAGATCATCACGAAAAAAACCAATCTTCTCCTCACAGGCAAAAGCTGGAGATTTCACTTGCAAAAGAGGAAAGACTGAAGCCACGATATGCAGACTTCTTTTTTACTCACATGGGCAGCAAAACTTCAACAACGAAAACATGAACCGTGGACAACGATTCCATTAAGTCTTTATCAGGTATTGGGAAGAAATTTACTTTGTTTTAAAGCCACAACAGTCACTAAAACTGTTCCAAGGTATTGAATGCATTCAATCAAACTTTTGGAAAGAAGTTCTCTTAAAATGGATCCATAATAAAGCATTGATTTATGAGAGAGAAGATAGCTTTGGTGATCAATGTTTGTGGAACAATATACATGTGGTTTATAAAAATAAAAGCTTATATTTTAAAAAATGGATAGAAGCGCACTTAGATACGGTGAAAGATATTTGGGTTAACGGAGATATGATTCCTTTTAACCAGCTGTGCACAAAGATAGGATACAGTCCCTCTAGATTTTTTTAGTACGGCGCAATGAAGACCGCTGTGCGAGCGCTTGCACTTCGCAAAAACACAGCCAGCCCGCGAGCACAACAATGACCTTGACACGCGGAACCCTGTGATCATTAACCCCTCCGCGAGAAAGTTTCGCATGCTGATAGTCCAGTCTAAAGCGAGCGAGCCTTGCGCTGTTACATTTTGGTTACATAAATATCAGGTTAAACTAGATCACAGTTATTGGCTGTTAGCAAGCGAATGTACACAAGAAGAAATATTGAGATTGCTACAATGGAAAATATTACATAATATTTATCCCACGAATATATTATTAAATAAAATGAAAATTAGAGAAACAAAATTATGTACATTTTGTAAACACATTGATTATGTTGAACACTTTTTTTGGCAGTGTGAGAAGTTGACGAGCTTTTGGGAAAATGTTGTCCATTATATTTTTAGAAATACAGGATTAAATGTGCACCTTTCAGAACACGATGTCTTGTTTGGTTATCAACCTAGTAATATATGCCAAAATAATAAGGTAATTAAGCACATTATTTTGATTGCAAAAATGTGTATTAGTAAATATAAGTATGGTGATAGATACCATTTGAATAGTATATTGGCCGGAAAATGAAATGTACATTAGAAGATTGTAAGTACTGTATAAGTCGAGATGAGGTGAAGTGGAAAAAAAAAGATAACGCGCAGATTTTTTTTGTTTCCCCTGATCGGCATTCGTTTCAATACCCGCGTGTCTCATTATTTCGAGATGATGTAAATTAAGGACGTGATGTGAAGCCATAGGGGCATCATTTAGAAAGAAAAAGAAACTATCGTGATTGAGTTTGCCAAACAAATCAGAAACCCAAAACGAACAACGAAAAATGCCTGTGTGATAGTTACAGATTTAGCAAAATATTCATACACACGCATAGGAAGACTTACACAACACTGAAAACCAAGGCATCCCAGACAGAAAGACGACAATTAGGATGTGACTGCTGTGTACCTAATTAGGTTGACGCGTTTCATGACCAGGCAAGTCTTCACGCTTGTGAATTGACCAACTGACCGTTCAACTCAGTAACATATCGTCACGCATTAAAGCATGTGAATGATAAAAAAAAAAACCCAGGAAAGACTGAAGCTACATAATCTTCTGCTCAGAGAAACAAGAGGGGAATATCTTCTGATCAGAGGGAAAAAAGGAGAACATTCTCGACGATGCGTTCTATCCCGGGGGAAAGCACTTGGTACTGCTTCATGTGTGGCACCAACTCCCCTGAGAACATGATACAGTGCCAGAGGTGCACACAGTGGGCACACGAAGACTGCGCTGACAGCAGCGGACAAAAGGACTTCACAATCTGTACTTAGCAATTTTTGTGTGTCTGCAAAATCAGTTCTCAAATGTGACCCTCCACCACGGAATGAGTCGCATGTCACCTTTGCATGATTTTCATATTTTTACATTTTCCTAAAGAGTGTTTTATGCTCTATCCAGTGGTGAAAACCGTTTTAGAAAAGAGCGAAAACTGTTCGAGTTATAAGCCTGTGACTAAGGTGACCCTCACACTGTTACCACAGTCCCCCCGGACTTATATTAAGCCTAGCGCAGAACCGCGCGAGGTGACATGCGACTCATTCCGTGGTGGAGGGTCACAAATCTGTTCTTAGTTATTTGCTTTGAGACTTTATGCGTAATGATTTTTACATTTAGTCAATTGGGCAGGTAGCCCTTTTATATCTATTTGTCAACAGAAGAGGGGTACAAATGAAGCTGCGAAATTTCGTGGTACTGCTTCATGTGTGGCACCAAGTAACCTGAGAATATGTTACAGTGCCAGAAATGCACACAGTATAATCACACGATGACACCGTTGACAGAAGAAGACAAAGGACATTGTCTGCGAAATCAGTTCTTTGCCTATTTTTTCCTGTTGTTGTTTTTTAACGTTTTGTTTTTCAGTCCTTTTTAGACCTTGCCCTTATTTATCGTTTTGTTTTACATTTAAGGCTTAAATTGTTATCCGATTTGTTATTTCCTTGGTAAAAATCAAAATAATTATGATGTTGAAAAAAAGACATTTACATAAAATGGCTTAATCAAAATGTTATGACGTATTTATTTATCTTGTGTGTGTGGCAATGTGTGCTTGTTTGTGTGTGAATGAGAGTGTGTGGGTGTATATGTGTGTGTGAGAGACACAGACAGAGCTAGAAAGAGAGTCAGGGGGTGTTTGTATGTGTTCCGAGTTTGACAACACAGTGTTCCACTTTACACACCCATGCGTCCAACCTGGAACAAATGCAGACATTTTTATTATGATCAGTCTGATGAGTTGCATGACTTTTATTTTATATTATGTGGTTTGTTTATTTACTGATAGAGTCTAGTATGTGACAATATAAAGAACGCTTTGCAATATACATTTCTTGTTGGTCTGGTACGGCTGTTTCTCCTTAACTGTTCCAGGTTTAGCGACTTTCCCCTATAAAGATGAGAAATGTTTGGATACATGTTCAGAATTACATGTTTATTTGTATCAGCAAAAACATTGTTTTGAGTAAACCAGATGTGCTTTTTTGTGGTGTGATATAATTTGTGGTTATAAAGTTAGCGGAAATATTCAATTAAAAAATAAACAAATTAATCACATTATTTTAATTGCAAAAATGTCCAGTAGTAAATTTAAGTATGGTGAAAAATAGGATTTGAATGTCGTGTTTGAACAAGAATTTATGTTGAGACGGCCGTGTTTTTTTTATGTATGATGTGGCACAGTAATTGTTGAATTGAAATAGCATGGTTTGTATGTAAAAGAAAAAATAGAAAAGAGTGAATAATGTATAATTATATACCTCAGTGTGTTAAATAATGTTTATGTGATTGGTTTAAACAACATTTTATTCAGAATTCTTCGCATGAAACAATTCAAAACATACAACTACACGCACAAGACACGCACAGGACACGCACAAGACACGCACAAGACACGCACAAGACACGCACAGGACACGCACAAGACACGCACAAGACACGCACAAGACACGCACAAGACACTCACTCAAGCAAATGCTTATTTTACGTGACCAGAACAATACTAAATTACACCCATTTTCATAATGGTGGACATAACAAAAATAAACCAGAAGAAAAAAATTGAAGGAATGGGGATGGGGAACTAAAGAAGAACAGAAGAATCTAAAGAAGAGAACAAAGAAGAGGGTGTCGGTCTGGCGGGAGGGGGAGGGGGGAGAACGTACAAGCAATCACAAGGAGAGACTAGGACGAAAGCGCGTGGGAAGAGAACATCAAGTCTGAGAAATGCAACATGTAGGTTCAAGTAAATGTACATTTTGTTGTATTTATAGGAATGCAGCAATTCGTTAAGATATAAAATACAAGACAAACGATAATAATCATTATTTATACGCTGCTTATGTAATCAAATTGATTGTTGTCAGACGAGCATCTGCATACAAAGTGCAGTTTAATAAATAATGTTCGGCTGTTTCATTTGGATCAACGCAAACACACTGTAAATTATCTTTTAAATGGAGTTTACATAAATCTGAATTAAGGTTACTAATATTTAAGCGCATTCTGCAGTGTTGAACTTCTGCCTGTCGTTTTCCAAAATAATAATTAACCCGTTCACTATGATCAGGACTTTGTAAATAATGCTTAAACTCGCTTATTGAGTTTGTTGTTTTAATCACATCAGGTAAATTATTTCATAAAACTGTGGAGGATGGAATGAAGGATGTTCGGAATATGTCTGTCCTATGTGCTGGTTCGAATCTTTCTAATGGCCGTCTTCTGTGGTAGGGATTTAGGGAAGAGACTACTGGTGGCAATACGTTAATCAAATATTGTGGACATTTACCATGAACCATTTTGTGAAATAAAATTAATGTATGTCGTTGTCGGCGTTCCTTTAAACTACAGAAACAACTTTCTTTATAAATCTTGTCATGGCTAGTTATCCGCACACCGCCAATTATAACACGTAAAGCTTCAAGGTGTAATTTTCCCCGTGTTTTCGACAAGGCTTCGGTACAATTATCCCACAACACATCAACATAATCAAAATGTGGCAAAATAAAGGATTTATACATTATTTCCAAACTTGTTCTGCATAACTTATACTCATAATATCTTAAAGAATTAATCAACAAAGTGGTCTTTTTCACAATGTTTCTGATTTGAGCGTCCCATTTACAATCATTTTGCAAAAGAATGCCGAGATGCTTGTGTTCTTCTATCTCTTCCAGGAGAATTCCATTGAAAAATAAAAGGGCTGTTTATGTGATTGTTGATGTTGTGGTGTTTTTTTCTTTCTAAATGCATTCACTTGAAGACTTACATAGATTATTAATGAAAATGCCCTCATGTACTTAATATGTGTATATATTATTATGTGCAGCAGACATATATTTCAACTGAACATATAAATATAATAGTTAAAATTAATTTGAGAGAAGTGTTGTATATTATAAATCTCATGTCCATCATAGGTCCACATACATACAGTTTGAAAACATATTTGAAACATAAAATAAAAATAATAATAGAACATTTATATTGCGCTTCTCTATAGTTCGAAACGCTTTACAGTGGTTCAAAAGGGGGTGGGGGGGAGCGGTGAGAGATAACATACAAATAGGTACATTTTAACAATAAATGACGCCTTAAAAACATGGGTAAATATATACAGCAATAAGCATACATACGTGAAAAGTACTGAGAAAAAATATCAACTGTGCAGAACTGTATGCACCATGAAAAAGACACATACAATCAGGTTGACACGCACACACACACACACACACACATACAGACAGACACAGACACACACATGCAGCCACAGACACGAAGACACACAAGTTGTCGAGCGCGCGCGTTGTGGATTTTAAACAAGTAGGGGAAGGTTGCCTGATATCGACCCCTTTTTGCTTTATGCTGATAACTATAGCTTATTTTCTTGCTAAGAAGTTTCATGTTTTGTTTCGTAGTTCTTCCTTCGTTAGTTAACAGTTAGGCCCTATTAAAGCAAATAGATAGATATTCAGCAAAAGTTGAATACAGAAACAATTCACAACTGGTCCATATTATGGAACGGTGAATAGTCTTCACGAATCCCCGTTTATACCCCCATTCCACACATCCGTTCTAGCTTCTGTTTCCTCAGGACGGCTGCCACTGCGATCAAACGCTGCGCAAACGGCTGTTTTTGACATCTTTGCGCAGCGTCTGATCGTAGTGGCAGACGTCCCCAGGACGGCTGGGAACGGAAGCTAGAACGGATGTGTGGAATTGGGTATACAACGCAGTGTGTGAGAGCGCTAGTGCTGTGGAATCCGCTCATTTCCGATGCGTTAGCGTTGCGTTACACTTGCGTTAAGTTCCATTAAAGATCCATGAGTTTCGTTACTGATGTGTTAAGGTTCCATTACCGTTCATTTGGAACGGGCGGGGAATGGCTAACATTTTGAACATGCACAGCCCGAACTCACCCGTCCCAACCGTTCCTACCGTTCAAAGGAGTTCCGTTAACGTCCATTGGCGTTCCATTAAGGTCCCCTCCAGATCCCTCCCATTCCCGTGCCGTTCCTTGGTCGATACGGGACCGGAACCTAGAACGGATGTGTGGAATGGGGGTATAAAAGGCCCCTATACTTCAAACTAACATGGTACAACTTAGTGTGCAATTCAGACTGATTATGACAATATCATTTGTGTGAAAATGCGTGGTACTATGGTTACCTGGAGAGCGCCAATCAGGCCGAGTACCTCTGTCTTCAGCTCTCTTGGTTTTCTCGTAATCCCAGTTTCCTTCTGGTAGACGCAAGCACTCGCCCTCATAACGTTGTACACCAATTATCATAAAAATCCCTTCGGGAGTTTAGAGACTGATATGCTTTGCACACACACACACACACACACACACACACACACACACACACACACAAACACACACACACACATACACACATACACACACACATACCTAGAGAGACAAACCTCACCGTACCGTCCGCCCTCGTTAAAACAATCAGTCCTTACATGACTGAATGTAACAACCAGGAATGCAGGCAGACACAACAGAGTGACAGACATGCAGAACGACCGACGGACCTACAGACCGAGCTATCAGTTAACCGAACAACCATGAAACAGCAAGGGAAACGAAACGAACGTATGAGTAATGTATTGCAACAGTTTATCAGCCTTCGTATTCGGTACCCTGAAGTCGTACTTCATGCAACTGGCATACACAAAACATGGATCTCTATCTTTCTCTCTCTTTCTCTCTCCAGTTACACCAATTTGGAATTGGCGGCAATGGACCACTAACGATTTTTTTCGCGTGTTATAGCTGGGTCAGTGTTGTTTTCTGTGAATACTTCTCCGTGAGGGAACTGACACACATTCATCGTTCATTGAATTCGAAGCTGCAGCAACATCGTCACTTGCAATATTGATCGTCTTTCGTCCTGAAATATTGAACAGTTTTTGATTTTTGAGTCCCAACATAAACGAAATATCCACAGCAGAACCGTCACACTCGAATGAATTGTTTTTGTTTTAATTCCGTGCATGGTTGATCAGCGTTTTGAGAGCTTTATCCGGCATTTCACAACCAACAGTGCACTGGCCATTAACAGAATTTAGGTCAGTCAACAATTAAACATTGATGGTAACCAGGGTAAACAAATATCGTTGCGACATGAACGTGCCGATCGAGCGGAAAGAATCAGGTCTTTGTCTGTTTGACTAGTTCAAAGACTGCAATGCTTTTACCGGTATTGTTTATGGATTGCTGTTTGTTCTCCCTGTCTATTCATGCTGATATGCCGTAAAAAGCTGATGGCATTCTCTAAGGGAGGTTTTAAATCCACGACACAAAGACGTAATCCTGGGGTAAAGGGAAGAGCAGAAAGCATCAAAGGGGAGCTAGTTGTGCACAAGTTTACTGTGATAGGATCCTTCCATTTGAAATGCCATACAGTGAAAGACATATGCAGTCATATATACATACATATCCGTGCAGACAGACACGCAGACACAGACAGACGCAAACACACACGCTTCTACAGAGTCAGTCAGACAGACAGACAGACAGACAGACATACACACACACACACACTCACACACACACACACACACACACACACACACACACACACACACACACACACACACACACACCTTTATGTCGGTTATGGTGATACAGTTCATGTTAACACTGTGCTGTTTCCACCTCCCACCACCTTTCCACCTCTCCATGCGCAAACTAACCCTCTCCCTTCTGCCTACCTCCTCCTGACACCCCCACCCCCTCGACCCAGCTCCAGTTACAAGATCGGAGTCAAGCAAGAGTGACTTTTGTTTACTGAACTGAAACATGCAGCGCGAGTGTGGGCCTACTTGTACAAACAGAGGTCAGTAATAATGATAGCATTTCGGAGAATAAGACGAGCCAGGGCCTGAAAGTTGATGTTATTGTCAACACTTCAACCACATTTTTATGTAGCGCGCTATCAACTCAGTGTGTCATGAAAACATAATTTGCTGACCTCAGACCCCCCCCCCTCCCCCCTCCCTCTCTCCCCCCCCCTCCGTCCCTTCGAAAAACTAGATATTCAATATTCCTTACTTTATAGCAGGACCAACTGAGCTTGTTCAGTGTGCCTAAGTATGTACATAAACAATAATTTATTAACAAGAGTAAAAAATATAATTTAAAAAAAGTGCAGACAGATTTTGAACCATCAGGCTTTCGAAGGCTTAGGGGTTAGTGGGCTATGTTGTGACATATTCTACCTTTGAACAACAACAAGTACTTTCTTTCTTTACCAATTAATCAATACATTTATACATGCACATCCGGTCGACAGGTACATGTGCATTTTGGAATGTCAATGACGACAGAAAGTAGAGCCAGCTATGATGTATTTCGTGCACCCTTATTTATCCACTTTTTTTTATTTTTAATAAGAGTGCAATAGTTACATCATAGATGTAACAAGAGAACAATGGAAATACAAGAAATATACCTAGAGTACCAGGCGAAAATTTGGGCTGCCACTTGAAATTCTTTGTTTGGCTATTCTTTTCCTTGATTTTGTGTTATATGTGCTGACTTTCAATTGTTTCTTTCACAATTTCTGATGTTTATATATATATATTTATAAAGAGGTTTATGAACGGCCAGTTCTAAAAAATATAATATTCGCAGCAATAGTGTGACTTTGATAGAACAGCCGCAATGAGGACCGGTCGTTGCAATCTGATAATATATGCCTCTCAGTCATCGAATTATCGTGACCTGGATGAGCCAATCACTCACTTGAAGTGATGAATATAAACGGCTAAAATGCTCTCACACAACAATCTCACACAATCTAACATGGAAATTGGTTGCAACATTTGTTTTTGTTGCTAAGATCAGTTTGAACCGGCAGTATATAAAGATCTTACACTGAAGACAGAAGACATTTTTTGTTGAAATGTTAGAGGTTAAAAAAGGTTTAAAAAAAAGAAAGAACAGTAACACAAACTCAATCACTCCGTCACACAAACACACACACACATGCACCCACACACGCACACACGCACACACACACACACACACACATACACACACACACACACACACACACACACACACACACAACACACAGAGTTAAAACTAACGCATCATATCTACTCCATGTATAATTTTCAAAAGAAGGGAAACAGATAAAATGACTGTGTATTTGTTGTTGGTGTAGTTGTCCCTGAAGGAGATCTTGTGCAATCCTCTCTCACACACACACACACACACACACATACACACACACACACACACACGCACACACGCACCCATACACACTTTTAAACTGCATCAGCATAATTATCATGGCAAAGCTTCTCTACAATCATTAACCTACCCTAGAGCTTGCGTATCAAGATAATATATTCTTGGAATTGTCATACGACTAAGAGTTAAAGATATGGAAACAAATGAAGAGTTGGATTACAACGCTGCAGTTTTCTCTGCCCTGGATTGTAGCTTGCCCGTCTTAAATCAGCAGTAGATCTGCGGGTACTGTGTTCATTTGGAAATCTACCATCAGCTTATCTGTCTTTTGCACTGCAGACACAAAGCAATAGGTACCTGCCATGTGGCCACTTTTTCCACTGCTGTCCTCAGTCTTATACTTTTCATCAAGACTTGTCACCATGCCGAGTGGATCTAAATTCGGAAGTCGTCATGTGGATGAGGCATGTCTGACCGTCGATCTTGTTGTAGCTTATCCTCCTTTCTGAAAAAAAAGGCAAAATGCGATTAGTTGTGATGACTACAACCTACACAAATATAAACAGTGTTTTGATACTGAATAGTCGGGTTATACAAGCCACTTTACCTATGCAGCATGGGAACCCTACAATATGTGAAACATGTCAACTGACTGCAGCAGCCTGGTTCTTAAAATAATTCTGACGGTCAACACAGTCAACACACTATTCACAGTCCCTTTTGAGGAGCAACTGAGGTACTCTCTGATGGTCTTGTTTGAGTGATAACGATCATTCTTCTTTTCTTTATTTGGTGTTTAACGTCGTTTTCAACCACGAAGGTTATATCGCGACGGGGAAAGGGGGGAGAGAGATGGGATAGAGCCACTTGTTAATTGTTTCTTGTTCACAAAAGCACCAATCAAAAAAATTGCTCCAGGGGCTTGCAACGTAGTACAATATATTACTTTACTGGGAGAACGCAAGTTTCCAGTACAAAGGACTTAACATTTCTTACATACTGCTTGACTAAAATCTTTACAAACATTGACTATATTCTATACAAGAAACACTTAACAAGGGTAAAAGGAGAAACAGAATCCGTTCGTCGCCTCTTACGACATGCTGGGGAGCATCGGGTAAATTCTTCCCCCTAACCCGCGGGGGGTGATAACGATCAACTCAGGAGAAAGAAACCAACAGAGGAAAAAAACACCATTAAGCTTTAACATTAACCGCAGAAAAATACAGAATCACATGTACCATTATGTAGAACAAAATTCCACACTACAGCAAGCTTTCTTTGGACGACTGTCGTTGTCTCAAAACTCGCATTCTACCTGCTGTCCAAAAGAAGCTATCTTACGTTGTGCTGCCTTGAAAAAAAGAAAAAGAAAAAAAAAGACAAGGAATTAGCTGTTGCAAGGTAAGTTTACCAAACGTTACAGACATTAGCGAATCATGAAAGTGCGTAAACAGCGAACAGTACAATCAAAGAGAGGAGTCTGGAATGAAACGCAATACAGATCTAGGTAGATCTAGCATTCAAAAACTGTCTTTTAAATTTAAGGAAGTTGTTGCAAGGTACCAAATTTTACAGACAGAACCATGCCAGAGCATGTTTTGAAACTGAGGCAAAATCGTAATAATGTTGACTTTGAGAACAGATTCATAGAGAATACTACATGGCTTGCTAGGCTGTGTCGTACCAGATTTACACGAGCTGTTTTTTTTAAATATTGAACTGCGAGCGAAAGCGAGCTGTTCACTATTTGAAAAAGCAACGAGTGTAAATTTGGTACGACACAGCAAGCCATGTAGTATTCTGTTTATCCTACATACTGTACTTACGTGTATTTTACTAAAAAAATGTCCTGCAGTCGAGGCAGCTAAATTGAAGACGCTTGTTTTGGAACCTCGATCTCTTCTAAAGCCTCGTGCAATCTATTAGGTCAAAGCAAAGAAACGTCACTCTGAAAGTGTGGCGTGACGTGTTAGTTCTAAAAATTCATCGAGGGTAATTAGCAAGCGCAATTTATTTTCTATAAGGCCCCCCCAAAAAATAGGTCTGTTTACGGTAACCCGACCGACCCTAGTTTTTTCGCGCGACCCTAGACTTTTATTTTGGCATTTGGGAAAAAAAAAATCTTGTTTTTTTGGCAAAATAACGTAAAAATATGGGTTTTTTTAGAAAAAAACAAAACAAAAAAAACAACAAAATCCCGACCTACCGACCCTATTTTTTGGGCCTATGTTACCGTAAACAGACCTTTTTTTTTTTTGCCTAATGACGTTTGTCTCGGTGACTTTGGCATCATAAGCAGTGGAAAAACTGGTCCCTGCCAGACTTACTTGACATGACCTCATTTACATGATATACACACGTGTGATTTTAACGATTATTATCTCACGGGTGTCTCTCTCACGTATGTAGGAGAAATTCCATTTCCTTATATCTGCATGTTAAAATAAATGGTGGACAGTTTTATACGGGCAGAGCAAACTTGAGACTCTACTGCAAGTCTTGAAATTCACATAAACCGAACCAAGAACAAAGATCCAGACCTGTTTACTTTAAACCCGAAGCAAGAGTACTTTCCCAAACACTGAGTTGAGTGTATTTTTCAAAAGGTTGGTGTACTTTGCAAGGAAAGCCATATGGGCTAGGGAAAATGTACGCCTGTGTGCAAACGTGTTCGTGTAAGAATAGCATGTCTTGTGAACACCTTCAGAATTTAACTCCTTCCAATACAACAGGGATAAAACAATTTTATTTACCTGTCAGTTTGTAGCATTATAACCAGTGTCTTCCAAACAGATTAATAATGAAAAGATGAACTTCGTGAAATAACATCTGCGGTTGACAGTGGCAAGTTCATTTTTACAACCACGGCTCTGAAAACATTGCTTCAGCACGGACTACAGCCTTTTCTTCTGGCAGGATTAGCTTTGCGGGAATGAACTTTATAATTCCTTGGCAGCTTTCAGCGGATTTCTTTGTAGCAACCTTGTCCAGGTGAGTTTTGGAACTGCAGTGTCGTTCGATGTCATATTTCCCGGCATAGGCAACGGAGAAATCTGATTTAGGCCTACAATACTTGCGCTGATGGGGTCTATGTCGACCAAAAGAGTGGGATTCCCTGTAGGTGGAGTTCCTGTAGGGGGATTTCCTGTATACAGGGAATCCCACAGGGTTTAGTTCCAGTAGTATTTCGCTGATATCGCTGAAAGTCACGTGATGCTTAGCGACATCGGTAGAATTTTATGTTTTTCGATCTTTAGTGATAATTCTTTGAAATTCGAGTATGGTTTGCAAGTTTTATTGAAAAACTCTAACCTGTGGGATTCCCTGTGTACAGGAACTCCACCTACAGGGAATCCCACTCTTTTGATAGACATAGACCCCCATCAGCAATACTTGCAGTGTGCATGACTTTTTTCCACATTAGACTCCACAATTCCTGGCTCTTTCTTATATTTCTCCAAGAAAATCTGCTGCTTCTGCTGTTTAGACTTGGTACAGTCCGAAACTGGCAAAATGTTCCGCTTCATTTTGCCACGATTGTCCAGACGATCGTACGTGCCAACAACTGAACGAGGTTTCCACAGCTGAAGACTCGCTGTCAGGGTTATCTCCCTTAGACCGAAACCGGTATCAGTTGTACCATCCCGTAATCAGCACACCAACACCGGAAAACGTATTCTAGACTTTTTCTTAGTCGTATTTTGTGCGTGTGTCGCGTATTGTCGTACCGATAATAATTTGGCGTACAAAATACGCCCAAATCGTACTGGTAAACAGGTCTGAAAGACATCCAAACATTACAGGCACTTTAGATCAACTCATTTCACTAGAGGTGACTGCCTAGCACTGTGTTTGATATCCGTGTCTGCTGAAATAAAAAGAAATTAAACAAAACGGATTATCAGTAAGCTTAGGTGACACGTTGTAAGAGTGGGAAACACTAGATCTGTCTGTACTTACAGGGGACACGACTGCCAGATCGACACTGCGCTTTCCACAGCTCTTCATCGCGCAGACACTGGAAACACGCTGTGCAGAACAAACTGTAGGAACTCTCCTTTGGTATCTTCTTTATCTATTTTTCTGGAGCTAAGAAACCGAACAATGTGAAATCGCCTTCCCCGAATCGGCGAGTGCAGACTGGGCCGCTATTGCGCGGGTCCGCTATTGCGCGGGTCTGCTATTGCGTGGGTCCGCTATTGCGCGGGTCTGCTATTGCGCGGGTCCGCTATTGCGCGGTGACTATTTGTCATTTAACCAATCTCTCACAGTGTAACAGAAATACCCAAAGCCAAGAGACACAGCCTAGAGAATACTGTGCTGACAATCATTCAAACGTGTTCCAAGTCGGTTTCATGGCAAAGACTATGTATATTATTAAACAACAAAATAAAATAAAGAGGTGTCACAGAAAGGGGGAAAGAACCATTTCTTATTCCACAAAATTACTTTTGCAATCCCAACATTCAAAGCATCGAGCTCAGAAATACTACCTTATAAATCTCAGGTGGTCATAATATAATACCAACAAATAAACTGACAAACAAAATGTTGACATTGCATTTATTCCAATCTTGAAAATAAATTCAGAACATCCTGAAATCATCTTTCGTCTTCTCAAAGAAAAAACCCCGAACTAAAATAAGTTGGAATAACAAAAATAATGCATGAGTAAATGTTAGTCACTTTTCGCAATTTCCAAAGACCTGGACAAAAGAAACCAAGAACACCTGTTCTCTACCTCATTATGAAAAATAACACCAAACATATTACATTAAAAAAGTAACTTGGAATAACAAAAATAATGTATGAGTAAATGCCAGTCACTTTTCGCATTTTCCAAAGACCTGGACAAAAGAAAACCAAGAACGCTTGTTCTCTAACTCATTATGAAAAAAACAAAAACATATTACATTAAAAAAAATAAAAAAATTCTTAAACAAAAATAATAAAACCTTAAATTTAGCTTAAACAATAAAGCAACCAACACAAAGAGCTTGCTAATAAAACAATTTCATCTTATTCCTTGTCGGTTCCTGATTCCAAAAACATATAGATATGATATGTTTGGATTAAAAACAC
>NC_090248.1:33140466-33160466 GCF_037325665.1 Littorina saxatilis
ATGTCTACTGCACGTGAATCTCAAAGAAAACATTTATATGACTTAGACGCACCAAATTAGCAGTCTGGAGGCGTCAAAACACAACAACAACAACAACAAACAAAAAAATACAAACTGTAAAACATTTTGAAATCAAGATAAGCAAGAATGATCAGATAAGGGAAAGTTTAATCTTTGACAAAACAAAACATTTACCAATACATGTACTTCGATGTTTCGACATTTCCTGTGGACAAAACAAACAAATGGCCTGAAGCAATATGAAAACAGTTAAGTCACTATATTGCACTGAAACTCAAAGATCAACACTAAAAAAAACCAAGTCATCATCAAAAGAAATTTGGTAAGGCTTGGCTCGCCGAAACTCGAAGACCGAGACCGAAGACCACCCTCGTCTCCACATATTCTTTCATTGTGAAAAAAAAAATTCAGAGTAAACCTCAAATTATCTATATATTTTTGAATTCCAGAAACGATAAGGAAAACAATGCAATCATTTTTGTTTAATCCATAAACAACATTTTGATTTTAAGAAGAATTTATTTTATTTTAATAAACAAAATCCTCAATCGATTTTGGGAGTTCTAATCTGGAATTCTTCTTCTTCTTCTTCTTCTTCTTCTTCTTATTCTTATTCTTATTCTGCGTTCCCACAATCTGCAATTCAATACCAAAGATCGCTTGACAAAAATTTCAATAACTTTGGTTGAAAAATGAGTTAGTTAGATTGAACCTCAACTGTCACTAAACCAGATATAATTTTTTCTTAAATGAAGTAAAAAACGTATATCATCTGGAAGAAATGTTATGTAAAGTTTCATGAAGATCTGGCCAGGAATTTGCTTGGAATCGCAACACACACATATATACACAGACGCACCCCCCCCACACACACACTCATAAACACACACCCACGCACACACACACAAACACACACCCACAAACAAACAAACAAACAAACAAACAAACAAACAAACAAACAAACAAACACACACACACACACACACACACACAAACACACAACACCAACATCATTACTCTCTAATATAATACATGTAATGCACTTTGGTCTCTAAAATTGCTACATGCACGGCCGGACTCATTCAAGAACACTCTTGTTTGGGTTTTCACCTGGGAACAATCGGAGCCACTGTGTCCTAACGTTTAATAAGCATGAGAGATCAAAGTCTTCCGTTCAACACTATAAAGCTTTTACGCGCGGAAGAAGGTATTGTTTGTGCTAACCCGCATTGACTGTCAGACATGAAAAGTACATCCACAAACACCATGGCAGTCATTGGGCTTGGAGTACCAGTCACACTCCTGCGCAGTAACATAGCATTGGCATTAATCACACGACTCTTGTTGCTGCTACACCCACAGGGAGCAACCCATATACCCAACATTGGGTCTATAAAGTATTTCATTTGATACGAAAAAAAACCTCTTTCTTTTCTTTATTTGGTGTTTAACGTCGTTTTCAATCACGAAGGTTATATCGCGACGAGGAAAGGGGGGAGATGGGATAGAGCCACTTGTCAATTGTTTCTTGTTCACAAAAGCACTAATCAAAAATTTGCTCCAGGGGCTTGCAACGTAGTACAATATATGACCTTACTGGGAGAATGCAAGTTTCCAGTACAAAGGACTTAACATTTCTTACATACTGCTTGACTAAAATCTTTACAAAAATTGACTATATTCTATACAAGAAACACTTAACAAGGGTAAACGGAGAAATAGAATCCGTTAGTCTCCTCTTACGACATGCTGGGGAGCATCGGGTAAATTCTTCCCCCTAACCCGCGGGGGGAAAAGAAAACCTCAAATGCAATCGAAAAAGGCGGTACTAACCGGCTAACAATGTATGTTCCTTTATCTCACATACAAACTGAATACATACCAGAATGTTCCAGTAGAAATTCTCTGACTTGAGTAGGTTCAAGACACTTAGCTCTACAAAGTTAAACCACTTACTGTCGAGTACCAGATTCCTTCCACTCTAAATGCGGAATTATCATAACATAAGGGTCTGTCTAAAATGCTTTGCTGTTGGTAAAAGTCTCTTTAATGAGTATTGATCGGCATGGCAAAATGAAACAGAAAAAAATAATCTCTTCTTTCATTGCGGTGTTTGGAGGTAGGAAACTATCGTCAGGACCCGTCTCAGCAAAACTACTTGTCTCGCTTCAGGGTTGTTGATTTGTCTCCTTGACTACGGCACGATCGTTATTTCGTAACATGTGTGACTCACTGGAGAAGGAAGAGACCTGTGCCATTGAAACGAGTAACTGTGTCCGGTTGTCTCCTTTCTTGCCGCACGCGACAAACAGGACTACACGGGACACAGATACTGTTCAGATCACATGCAAACTTATAGAACTGACACACAGACACAGATACAGACAGTCACATTGACACACACAAACGATCACAGACACAACGGCAGACACACAAACACACACGCCGTCACGCGATAACAAGTTTTAACCCAACATAATATGCAGTTTTAGCTTGGTATGGTTGAGAGCTTTGAGGGTTTTGCCATATAATAATCTACATTTTTATTTTACACATAAAAACTCTGAGCCATAATTCTCATGCACGACGAAGTTTCATTGGCTTCATACAAGGCTGAAAGACCAAGGTTCTTGATCAGCTAAGAAACATTTGACATGTTCCCGAAATATCTGTTCAGTCGTGTTTTGAAACTTAACTTTATGTCAAAGTTAAAAAAGAATCGCACCTTAGTAAAATGTAATAAGAATTACCGTTGCCATAGAATGTCAAATTAGGGCTGCAAATATCTGTGTACTTGGTGACCTCTACACATTGTCCCAACGGCGACTTTTTTTAAATGTCAACAATTTGGGTGTACGAGATTAACCTTGACAACGAAAATGCTCTTTTATCCGAACGTCGAATGCCGGAAAAGGCAGTTTGTTTGAGGTATTTAGTGCAGTTTTCGGATTGAAGATACCTCATACAATTGCAACATGACAGCCTCGTAAATAAGAATACCCTCAGAATCCACCAAACAAAAAACAAAGCTTAAAATTCCAAAACGGTCAAAATGTCAGAATACGTAATATTCAGCAATTCGTGCATGTCAGATGAAAGACCGATATATTACCTATTCAGTGCAGGTTGTTTTGTATGGCTGTCGTGCATAACTTCGATGTCACGCTTTTTCATGCCAGACAAGAGATAATAAACCAATGAAAAAAAGGAGAGGAGGTTCTGCCATCAGTTATCTGCATATTTGTTTAAAATACTAACAATTGTGTTTGAATTGCATGCACTTTTAGACTAAAGGCGCATTACTTGACCTTTTGGTTGTGCAATTTGTACCCAAACTGTGTCGTGTATCAGATGAAAGTGTAATCATAAGTGACATTTTTCCTATTTTCTATCTCCTACAGAAAAAAATGTGACAAAAGAAAGAAGGACAGAAAAAAAGAAAGAAAGACAGAAAGAAAGAGAGAAAGTACGAAAGAAAGAAAGAACAAATAAAACAGAATAAAAAAAGAAAGAACAAAAAGAAGGAAAGGAAAAGAAAGACAGACAGAAAGAAGGAAACACAACTATTAGGAACAGAAAGAAAGACAGAGAGAAAAAGGGAACAAGTCGCGTGAAGCGATATAAAAACATTTAGTCAAGATCAACACCACTAAACAATAGTTACTAACCACTAACCACACCGAAGACCGAGACGGGTCACGCTCGCGGCAGCGAAGCAGTCGTCCGTAGTACTTACTGAACCTATTTTCTTTTATTCTGAGCATATGTTTAGAGTAAACATAACATATAGATATTTTTGAATTCAGGAGAAGATGAGGATTACAATGCATTTGATCATTTTTTAATCTGTTTCTGAAAATTCGATTTTAATGACAAATTTAATGAGGACACTAATTAACTAATATATAAGCTTCCAAGCTGAAATGCAATCCCACAGTCCGGACTTTGTCGAAGATTACTTAACCAAAATTTCCATCAATTTGGTTTAAAAATGATAGTGTGACAGTGCCACCTCAACTTTCACAAAAAGTCGGATATGACGTCATCAGAGACATCTATCGAGAAAAAAAGATCTGGGGATATTATACACAGAAACTCTCATGTGAAGTTTCACGAAGATCGGTCCAGTAGTTTTCTCGGAATGACTTTATACACACACACACACGCATACATACACACACACACACACACACACACACACACACACACACACACACACACACACATATACATACATACACACACCACCACCCTCGTCTCCTGTCTATGTTAAAACATTTAGTCAAAACTTGACTAAATGTAAAAAACAAGTCGCGTAAGGCGAAAATACAACATTTAGTCAAGCTGTCGAACTCACAGAATGAAACTGAACGCACTGCAATTTTTCAGCAAGACCGTATACTCGTAGCATCGTCAGTCCACCGCTCGTGGCAAAGGCAGTGAAATTGACAAGAAGAGCGGGGTAGTAGTTGCGCTGAGAAGGATAGCACGCTTTTCTGTACCTCTCTTCGTTTTAACTTTCTGAGCGTGTTTTTAATCCAAACATATCATATCTATATGTTTTTGGAATCAGGAACCGACAAGAAATAAGATGAAAGTGTTTTTAAATTGATTTTGACAATTTAATTTTGATCATAATTTTTATATTTTTAATTTTCAGAGCTTGTTTTTAATCCAAATATAACATATTTATATGTTTTTGGAATCAGGAAATGATGAAGAATAAGATGAGCGTAAATTTGGATTTTTTTAATAATTTTTTTGTTTTTTTTTTTACAATTTTCAGATTTGTAATGACCAAAGTCATCAATTAATTTTTAAGCCTCCAAGCTGAAATGCAATACCGAAGTCCGGCCTTTGTCGAAGATTGCTTGGCCAAAATTTCAATCAATTTGATTGAAAAATTAGGGTGTGACAGTGCCGCCTCAACTTTTACAAAAAGCCGGATATGACGTCATCAAAGACATTTATCGAAAAAAAGACAACAACGTCCGGGGATATCATTCCCAGGAACTCTCATGTAAATTTTCATAAAGATCGGTCTAGTAGTTTGGTTGGAATCGCTCTACACACACACACGCACAGACAGACACACACCCACACATACACCACGACCCTCGTCTCGATTCCCCCTCAATGTTAAAACATTTAGTCAAAACTTGAATAAATGTAAAAAGAGGGCAGGTGGTTGCGTGGATGCAGTAGAATTTTTAGACTGATTTGGACTTGCTCAAAGCACCCGGACAATTACAGCAGTGTAATATGAAGCTATTATATCAGACCGATCGGAGTCCGTTCCGTTGGTCTGGAGAACAACAAATCCCAGCAGTGGTAAAAAAAACAAAAAAACTTAAAAGAAAGAAAGAAAGACACACACAGAAAGAAAACGAAAGGAAAATAAGAAGGCGGAGACAAAAGAAAGTGTGCTTTTCTTGCACAATCACCAACTATAAAGATCAAATATGGCATACAATTATTTGAATAGTTGCCATCACAGCAACATCTTCTCTGGACAAAAATGCACGCTTTTCCGCGCACAGATCAAAAGAGATTACTCTTGGTAGGACGAATCCAAAACATTTCAAATCATTTCTCACAAAGCGATAATCCGGGTGCAACACATGTTTTACAAAAGCAAGGCACCCGCGAGGTCGAGTCAAGAACACGCCTATCAAAAAGACTTTTCACTTCTGAATGCCAAACGAAAGCAGAGGCACTCACGACAAAACAACCACAGTAAAGGCGAAGTTTCTTGATTAAAATTTTGTTCTTTCTCTTTCTGACCCTTTTCTCATGTCATTGTAACAAGCAGTTAACGCGTTTTCAAAGCAATTTCACAGCTACATGATATATTTTCTCTCTAAAAAAAAACTATGCTGGATTTTCCCCGTACATCCATACAGATCAGTAGGAGGAGTCAAAAACCTTTCAAATAATTTCTCACAAAAGCGATTATCCGATTATACCATTCACATCAACGGCGAAGTGTCTTGATTTTTCCTTTCACTTACTGACGCTTTTCCCACGTACTTGTAACATGTATTTAACGCGTTTTCAAAACAATTTCAAGTGTCATGTACAACTTGAGTTGACCTATACCAAAATATCATTTGACTTCAGTAAACTTTTGAATCAAACAAGAATGCCAGTAGGAACATGTAACATTACTTTCTAAAACTTGCACAGGGGTTTAAACCAAACAATTCACAGATATAAATCTCTCGTTTTTTATAACCAGGTAAGTCCCGTGAAATGGTCGTTATATGCGTCAGAGTAGTGTGTAAATGCCAAAGATCGTACTTCCTTCACAAAGCTGAGTGTTATTTTCATTTTTTTTGTTCCTTTTCCTTTTTTCTATCTTCTCTGTTGTCTTGCGTTAACAGATATGACTCACATGTCGAGTCACGAGCAATGTTTTTCATGGTTGCTAGTACCGTGTATGTAAACATTTGGGAAAGGCGTCTTTGAAATGACATAACGCAAGAAATACGCAAGATAGCGAAACAAAACTACCTGCTATGCATAGGTCATTGATGTGGCTTTCTCCGCGCATGTAAAAATTGCCAGGTTTGACCTATTCCGAATTTACGTCGAGTTTGCATTGAGACCGAATGTTTTTGTCAGGTCGATATTGGGGGTACCCTTATTTTGGCGGCGGTCACGTGACCCATATCTTAAAAGAAATCTTTAATCCGAAAAGTATGCCAGATAGCCAAGTGTAGGGCAAAGGAATGACAGCCTTAATTGGGGTACGAACATTTGTGCAATGATTTTTTTGCGGAGTTTATAAAAGTCATATATTGTATTTGTGTGTTCCTTCACTTGAATAGTTGCTAGGGTGAGTGCGACGTTTCATGCAGAAAACGCAAAGCACACACTGTGTGGATTAGATATATTTATTTTCGGTGGAATAAGTTTTAAAAGGTTCAAAGCGCTTTCTCAGATTTCAGGCTATACACTTTCACAAAAGCAATGCGACTGCTTGCTGCGTCACACTGTTATTGATAACATGATATTTGTATTGCTCAATATTTGCACACCCATAGCTCCAACAGAGACCGACTGTGGGTCGTTAAAATCAATAATGGCTTTTTATCAATATACTTCTTTTTTAATCAAAACTCTCTCAACTGAAACCAACACGTTTCATGAGTTTTGAATCGAGGAAAGAAAGAAAGGGAGAAAGAAAAACAACAACAAATACATATCATGGCATCACACTACGGTAAAGTGTGAAATGACATGTTATAACTCATACCAACAGTCAACAGTAATGCTTTCTGTGCCGATGTTTTATTAATGACTTTCATAAAAAGACACCAGTGGCTATAATTCCTACTCTGCATTGGAAGCAGGCAGACTGTTGGTGTTTTCAAATTGTTTGTGTTTTATAGCTGCGTATGTTGGGTGTGCTTGGCCAGAGTGAATGGAGTTTGTTTGTTTGTTTGCTTAACGCCCAGCCGACCACGAAGGGCCATATCAGGGCGGTGCTGCTTTGACATATAACGTGCGCCACACACAAGACAGAAGTCGCAGCACAGGCTTCATGTCTCACCCAGTCACATTATTCTGACACCGGACCAACCAGTCCTAGCACTAACCCCATAATGCCAGACGACAGGCGGAGCAGCCACTAGATTGCCAATTTTAAAGTCTTAGGTATGACCCGGCCGGGGTTCGAACCCGCGACCTCCCGAATACGAGTGAATGGAGTGATAACCGCGTGTCAAAACGAATTCACAAATTTGGGCAATACATTTTCTGTATTCTGTATTCTGTATGTGTTCATCTGGAGGGATGGTCCTATCCCATGTAAATGCCTGAGTAGATCTGACATAGTGAGCAGAACTGTTTTCGTGGGAAGTACTTTACCTTTAAAATGTCATGAATAAAGAGGCATGTCATCACTGTAGAGTAGAAAATCATTTCTTTCAAGTGATCTTTTCCCACGCGTACCTAAAAATAGTTCTAAAGATTTGTAAGTAAGCCAAGCACGTCCAAAATATTTTCTGTGGACAAATGGCAACCAGACAAAATGCACGGACGAAGATACACAGGGAACACTTGCTATACCCGGAAAAATTAAGATAAATACTACTTTCAAAAGATCGGACTACTAATGTTTTAAGAAATGTAGACACATTTACGACGATTTAAAAAAAATCTGTTTGGAAAGTTGTATTATTCATAAACGACATACATCCCGAACTATAAGCAGAACTTTTACTTGGTATTTAAAGGCATATGTACGCGCTCCCGTGTTTACAAAGTGTAGTTTGCCCATAATCGATGTCAAACGCACCATAAGACCATGTAATGACGATATGTCGCCATGCGCGGACCATATACATGCATTACAGCTTGTTTTAGAGTCTCAAAAACTTTGGATGTAAACAAAGACGCGGAGTTATTTCCCTTGCGTCAACGCTACCTCTGTTGGCAAATCTATAAATAGGACGATCCAGATCAAAATGAAAATTAACATATCTCAACATTGAAGGGGTCCTAGACCACAATATTTTGCAGGGAACTTAATTTAGCATGTCTCCAGCTGCTGGTAAAGCAATTAGCGTGTATAGTCATCGAGTACATATGGCTTTAAGCAAAATAGTCCGCCGCGATATAACCTTCGTGGTTGAAAACGACGTTAAACACCAAATAAAGAAAGAAAGAAAGCAAAATAGTCTCAACCTTTAAATCGTTTACTCAACCTTAGCTGAACAACTTTTTTTTCTCCGTGCAGACCATTAAACCCGACGCCCAAATATTTTGTAAACGAAATCGTCAATGCGGAAAGCCTGCTGAATGGCCCAAAACAGGTAATGTTTTGGGCGTTTACAGCTTGAATAAGGAAACACGGGTTCATGTTGCTGTTTTTGTAGAAGTGCACAATTGAAGTTTATTTGAATGTAAGGGTCATGCACGCCGTCACAGTCAAATTGCGTGAAGAGGTGTCTTTATTTTTTTCTTCTCTAGTTCATGTTTTCCTATATTTCTGAATGTTTCAACGCGAAGCTCAGCGAACCAACAAATCTTCAGTAGGATGAAAATGCGATGCCAAGAACAGCAACATAAATCACAAGAAAACTGTTAAGGTATACTATTTACTCCCACAAACGATAGCATGATCACATCAGAACAAGTTTACATACGTGTACATGTATACCGAGTGTTGGTTGATTGAAACCTGCTCCGCTTGTCGATCCATCTGCAGCTCTGATCATTTGATTTCAGACAGTTTACTTGGAAGAATTATCTGTAGGGCAGGCGAACGGCAAGATGTGATATCTGATAGACAATTCGATTGAAAAAAACCTTCTTTGAGATGCGATGAGATGAGATGAGATGAGATGACAGCCAGCCAGCCAGCAAGCCAGCCAGCGAGCCAGCCAGCCGGACGGACGGACAGAAAAACAGACAGACAGACGTAACCACACAGGCAGAGAGAGAGAGAGAGAGAGAGAGAGAGAGAGAGAGAGAGAGAGAGAGAGAGAGAGAGAGACAGACAGACAGACAGACAGACAGACAGAGAGGGAAGGCGAGAGAGCGAGAGAGAGAGAGAAAGAGAGAGAGAGAGAGACAGACAGACAGACAGACAGACAGACAGACAGAAACTAAGACAGAAAGTGAGTGAGAGAGTGAGAGTGGCAGACAACTGGAGAGACAACTGGAGCGAGAATGGGAGAGATCCGGAGATTCCAACATCTTTTGAATTATTTCTCTATTAATCAAGTGCATCTGTTTGAAATCCTCAATAGCCGGCGTGTTCCGGGCTGACAAAATCGAACGGCGATGTTTCGTTGCAATTCTGAAGGTCTTTGTTTATTCATTATTGATGACATGATCTTGCGATTTGTCAAGGAAATGAAACCTTCCCCAAAGCACATTATTCCGTTTTGTGACATGATGTTGACAAAATGAACTTTACTTTCGCGTGAGTACTCACAACCTCAGGATGTTTCGGATCCAATTTCACAATGTTTGTCCCAATTTAATGACATAACTTGCACATCTCAATGACCCCGAGTGTGGAGGTCATCAAACCATAAAAGTGTGTCGAGTTTAAAAGCTCTAACTTCATCAACATAAAAAAAACCACTCAGCGTAATAAGCTTTTTCTTCACGAACTGAAACATACGACCAAGTTCTACTCACTATTGTGACTATCTGAGTACGCGGGTTAGTATAACAAAACTTTAATCTGAAGCAGACCCATTCCGTTGCAATGATAAATCGCTATGACCAGGAACATGGGTGGACGGACGGACGCTTTACGGACAGATGACACGACAAACAATCGTTTGAAACGATTGGTTCAGTTTGCTTCATTCATTTTAAGTTTGTTTCGTTGATTTAGGATTTAATGGCACTTTGTATGGATTTGGCATGATATTATATTTGTACTATTGTGTTTAGTATATCTGCATGCGTGTTTATTATTGGACTAATTTTGTTGCTGTGTGGTTTCTTACCCCCCTGGGGCCAAATCCTTATCAAATACGTGTGAAAACTTGTGAGAGACGGACAACGGACTTGGGCGAAATGCAGTCAGGTGTCTTCAAATAGCCCCGAGACTTGAAAAGCTTTGCAGTGGTCTCTGTAAAACGCGCTTCTATGTCAAACACGAATGAAATCGATGCACCTTCATCCATGAATGATGAAAACCGCAGCTAGAAGTGGAGGAACAGCGCACGCTAGACACAAATCAATAATTGTACAGGCATTTATTAAAAATAAATCAATCGCGTCATTTTGCAAGTTGAACATACATGTCTCCGTTTTATCAGCAGGTATTTCACCATGGTATTGTGTTGCTTAGTAATTGATGCATGAATTGGCGTCTCGCAGAATTACACGTCCCGAAGGAAAGCCTGGCAACAGGTCGAAATTTGGGCTGCCACTTGAAATTCTTTGTTTGGCTTTTCTTTTCCTTGATTTTGCCCATTTCGCGTAAAGGCTTCTAAAAAGTGCCCATTTTGCGAAATCGGCAGCCACTTTTTGGGTTTAAAGTTCTGAAATGCCTGGGATATCATCACATTTAGACAACTAGATACTCCAATGGATACATATCGCAATAATCGATAAGTAATGGCAAGTTATTGCAGAAAGTGTAGTTTTCGTGCATTTCCGGAGTTATTTCGCGTAATGGGCAGCGTTTTGCCGATTACGCGAAATGGGCAAAAATGTTGCCGATTCCGCGAAGTCGGCAATTACGTGAATTCGGCACGACATATATGTACACAATCAAAGTTGTGAAAGAAACAACTGAAAGTCAGCAGAGATTTACTTCCGAAATTTTATAAATCTCTTAGCAGAGCAAAGGAGAGAGAGAAAGGTGTTCCTTCACAGACAGTCCTTTTGGGGAAATCAGGCCCTCCTCGGACGGGACCGAGATTTCAAAGAAAATCTAACACCCCCAGAGGGGAGAGAGTATCATCAGAGAACTCTGGTCCAGGGGAGAACCATTGTCTTACTACCGTGACCAGACACGTGTTTCAACACTGATGTGTCTGATGGTAGATATGGCGAAAGTTGTCAACCCATCCTCATCTGACAATCCCAAGAGGACATCTGTGAAGGGAAACAGTTTGATTAAAGGTCAAGTGTATAACACGAAATTGTAAAAACAGATTTGGGAAATTTAGACAAGTTTTAGCCAAGAAATTAGGTTAAAGCGAGAGAAATATAAAAAAAAACCTAAAGGGAAGTAATAGCTCTGTACCCGCCTGTGGATCCCGGAAAGGAGATCTACTAGTTATGGTGAAACAGCAAACTTATCGCTGCGGTTCAACACAGGGCTAGGGTAGAGAAGAGTCTTCTGCAAGACTTATGCAGTTCTATATATATAAATCTTAAGCCGACTTAGGTCGACCAAATGTCGCCCGAGAGCCCCCATTTTACAACACTTTCGATTTGGTGTCTTTTCTCCAATTCCAATGGCCTGACAACATTAACCCTATGCACTATCGAGGAGACAGTGCCTAACGTATCTTGCTTGTAAATCGCATGAAGTTTGGATTTACCGTTTAAGCACAAAATTGAATAAGTGATTTTGAGACTTAGGCCGTCCTTTGCAAAAAAAAGGTCTTTGGACAACCACGATACGGAACGTGATCCTGTTGACACACAAAATGCAGCCCATGGACCGCTCACTCTTCAAACCCCTGCAAACCTACTACGACCAGGCCATTGAGAGTTGGCTGCGTAACCACCCAGGACGACGTGTCACCCCATTTCAGGTGTGCACGTTGTTCAATGAGGCATGCCTGAAAACTGCCAAGATGAGCACAGCCATCAATGGGTTCAGATCCTGCGGCATACGGCCATGTTCCAGAGAGGTGTTTGACAGCAGCGAGTTTCATGCGTCAGCCGATGGGTCGCCCAGGGTATTTGTAATTCCAAGTTCACAGGGTCTTTCACCGTCTCACCCGCCAAGTACAGGCTGCTAGATCGCCGCCACTTCAATCACTGGCTACAGAATCAGAGGTGTCTCCACCACAATCAGTTTCTGAATACTCAACATCGCTGCCGTCGTCACTGCCAGCACGACCACCGGTTGCAAGAACCACATTATTGCAACCATCAGCAGCGGATGCGGAGTAGTCACAATCGCAGCCATCCAGATCACCTGTTTCTGAATACATGTTTTCAGAATCAACTCAGCCCTTGGTATTACCACGACCAGATTTTGCAACCTCATCACCATCGGCTTCAGGACAACAACCATGGTCACCTTGGGCAACTACTGACGGACCATCACGACCATCAGGGACGGATGCTTCATCAGGTGTACCCTTTCCTTCAACATCTGAAATAAACATCGCGAAAGATGGGCGTTGCTTATTCAGAAGCATTGTTGTCGCCACTGATCCAGTCCTGCAAACTTGCCAGCGGTTGAACGGCCAGCCTGTTGATCCAGTACTTAGACTGAAAGAACAAGCGGCAGCAGATAGCTTGCGAAGTCAGCTGATGCTTCACATTTGGGACCAGATTGATGAACACGCTGAGTATATGGTGGAGGATGCTTTGAACGCAGACATGCCTCGTCATAATCGTTTCCAAACACTGCATGACAGAGTATTTGCAATGGCAGCTCCAACAACAATGGTTGGGGAGTTTAAAATATCCCAAACATCAAAAATGCTGGAAAGGCCGATCATCATCCTTGATAGGAGAGGGAGCACACTGAAGTATGGGAGTGGATTTGCACATGCCTCTCCGGTGTATTTGATCTACACCACGTTCGGTGACAACGCTGGACATTATGATTGTGTCCTTCCACCTCAAGGTTCTACCGTTGAGCTTTCCAATCCATCGTCAAAAAAACGTCAGAAAGACCGTAGAACATCCGCAGAAGAGCTCACCGCAAGCCCCTACAAACGTAAGCTGGAAGAAAAAGCGTACCAGAGAAAAAAGAATGACACCAGGATGACCATTCCGAAGAACAGCAGGAAGAGAACAACAAAGAAAACCGCAGAGAACACGAAGCAAGCAGAAACTGAAACTGAGGGGAATTGGCACTGCAACCTGTGTGGCGAGTGGAGCCTGGAGGACATGATCTGCTGCAGGAGCTGCAGAAGATGGGCGCACGCTGCTTGTGTAGGGACAACCCGATCATATTATGTTTGTGACTTTCGTTGTTAGCATTTTTTTTTGTTTACTTCTGTTGCATGCCGGTTGCATCTACCCTTCTTTTTTTCATTTTCTCTATCTCATTTTCTGTTCGTTTACAATTTTTTTTTAAATTTACAGGTTGCTGTTTGCTTTTTAACTTTTATCAATACACAACGACCTTATGTGAGAGATGCTTTTGTTGACCATTCTTCTTGATTTTCACATGATTTGTCATGGCATGTGCACTAGTGATGATATCATGATACTGTGTGTGTGTGTGTGTGTGTGTGTGTGTGTGTGTGTCCGTGTGAGTTTGAGTATGTGTGTGTGTGTGTGTGTGTGGGGGGGGTCGTCTTGACTCTTATGTTAGACTTGATAACAAAACTCCACTCTTGATTCGTGAAGTGTGTCACCACTTATCCCACTTCACATCCTGGTATGTTTAACAGAGAGAGAGAGAGAGAGAGAGACAGAGAGAGAAAGAGAGAGAGAGAGAGAGAGAGAGAGAGAGAGAGAGAGGGTGGAGAGAGAGAGAGAGAGAGAGAGAGAGAGAGAGAGAGAGAGAGAGAGAGAGAGAGAGAGAGAGAGAGAGAGAGGAGGTATTGCACCTCGGTTCGACCGAAGAGAAGTTAAAGATAAATTCCTGTTGTGCAGCGGAATAAAGTATTCCCTCATACCTCGGAGATATACCTTCACTCGCTCGCAGCGACGTCACGTGACATTTTAGATGGTGGAAAAGAATGCTGTCGCTTATTTTCCTTCTGAGTTCAGTTAAGACTAAAACGATGCTCATTCACGGAAAGAACTATCCAAAATTGCAACCACAGCCGCGGTTGTCCTGTAAGTTCCCGATCCATGTTAAACCCTCATCCTCAGAAGGAAAATAAGCGACAGCATTCTCTTCCACCATCTAAAATGTCACGTGACGTCGCTGCGAGCGAGTGAAGGTATATCTCCGAGGTATGAGAGAATACTTTATCCCGCACAACAGGAATTTATTGACGAGCCGCAGGAGCGGCGAGTCATATGGTCTCGGCTCGGGAGCTGTCTGTGGAGGCTGCGTGCTATAATTAGCTGACCCGCTGCGCGAGCAGTCACTGCAGAGTTTTGAGATAACTTTGTAACACGTTTTATTTTATGCTCCTCAAGAATACAACTTTGGGCAACGTGCCACGTAAAACTACACGCAACAAGGATTCAGTAGGTACCAAACATGCCTTGGTCAGAAGTAGAATGTAAATGAATCTTTATAAAGAAGTAGGCTACTTCAAACGACAGCCACAGCCACGGTTGGGTTCTGAAACCGATGCGACTCTCCGTCATATCATACACGTAATCAATCACATAGATGACTAATAAACATGTAAACTACATGTATACGTCTATGGTCGGACATAAGAAAGGAGAGCTTCCCCCGGGCATGTGTTGTTCGTTGTGCGTGTGTAAACTGATGTACACAACAAACTGACCACAAAACTGAGACTGACAGACCTCTTTCGCTTCAGTCTTGCAGAATTTAAAGACGAATACAGATAGAGCGTGCATTATACTAACTGTTTGGTAAAAGTATCAAACGTTTCTTTTTATAAATAAGTGGCAGGCTTACAGGAATTACTTTGCTTTCAACTTTTGACTCGAACAGCAGACGATGAATACCTGCGCATGCGTACACAATCAAAGCGGATGTAGAAGACGCGACCTATGCTGGCATATTGTTGGTGTCCATTCACATTCTCATCTTGATGATTTTTCACTGTATACCAGTTTGGTTCTTCATGTACATGTTGCATTATGATGTTTTTTTCATATTAAAATGTATAGTTGTCATGTCATGTTTTGCACTATTTTCCACTTATTAAATGCAATTGTTGTTATTATCAATAGATATATAACACATTGTGCGGTTCACTTCATATTGAACTTTTCAAGACATTGTGTGACATTTCACTTTCTCTGGTGCAAGTGGTTAAGCCAAGGTGGTTACCCAAACAATTTGTCATTAATTATATGACTGAACAATCAATCTTTTGTTAAATATCTTTTTGTTAGTCCTCGACAGCAATTACTTCGTTTACTATTTTAACCATTGATCTCAATACAATGGTGTGCACGGGTGCTACATTATTTGTGAAGAAGTTTTTTCTTGTACATTTAATGCGTACATTTTTTTCCACAATACTGTTTGTCCTTTATGACTTTGTTGTAAGAGACATTTCGAAATAACATTATTTTCACATTTATTCCTGTTTTGTGTTTTTTTTTTCTTCTTTCCCATCATTCCTTTGCTCTTAAAATAATACATAACAACTACCAAAATTTTCAACAAAAACAGATTGCAACAACATTCCTATTTTAAGCTCAGCCGTGCACGCCGACATGGAAGTTCAACGGTACTTTCAAACTTTTTCTTCTCTTCGTCGTATTTGATTTCTTTCTATTTCATAAGTCGAGTGCATATGATTTCGGCTCGTGTTCATCGTGAGATGGACTTAGTTTCTTGTTCTTAACTTAGCTTCGGTCGAACCGAGGTGCAATGGGTGGAGGGAGGGAGGGAGGGAGGGAGGGAGGGAGGGAGAGAGAGAGAGAGAGAGAGAGATTGAGAGATTGAGAGAGAGAGAGAGAGAGAGAGAGAGAGAGAGAGAGAAAGAGAGAGAGAGAGAGGAGATTCTGAGTTCGTGTGCGTTGTAAGCTGACCTACGCTGGCTTGCCATGTCTCGCGAAGGACTGAACGATTTTGAATTTTTAACTGCCGAGTTCGCCTACGCCTATAAGAAGTGTTCTATTCTATATTCATTTCTGCTTGTCTGCCATGGAGTTGTCCAGGAATGACAGCAGATTGATGTTGACAATGCAGAATCCACTTCCTTTTTACCCGTTGAACCCGATTTTTACCCCCCCCCCCCCCCTCAACCCCCCCGACCAGTCCACGGCAGTAAATATGTGACCCTCCACCACGAAATGAGTTGCATGTCACCTCGCGCGGTTCTGCGCTAGGCTTAATATAAGTCCGGGGAGTGTCTGGTAACAGTGTGAGGGTCACCTTAAGCCCTGTCCAGACTTGGCCGCCGTTTTACGCTCTATGCGCCGCAGGCCGTTTTGTGCGTCGCGCGGGATTTGCCGAGTGGCCACACATCGACGATTCTTTTCACAACGCGGTATCAGTGGAGCGGGTCAGCTGACAAGAAGGTTCAGTTGCATTCGACTGCTGCGCCGCGAGCGGCTGACGTCATCGCTCTGGTTTGCTCTGATTGGTCAAATTTCCGTCGTTCTATGTCTGTGTCATAGAAATTAGAACACGCGCTATTCTTCTGCAAATAACGCTTCGCGATCATAGCACGCTGCGGCGCTCCCACGTGGGCCGTTTTGAGCATAAGTCAAATGTGGACAGGGTCGGCCGGGAGTGTCTGGACGGGCCTTAAGTCACAGGCTTATAACTCAAACAGTTTTCGCTCTTTTCTAAAACGGGTTTCACCACTGGATAGAGCATAAAAAACTCTTGAGGAAAATGTAAAAATATGAAAATCATGCAAAGGTGACATGCGACTCATTCCCTAGTGGAGGGTCACATAATTATAAACTTTATCTCGCATCAATCTCTCGGCGCTGCTCAGTGCAAGATGTGCCTGGTTTCCTAACCTCCACCGGTGTCATGTTTTGTTTGGTTTTAGGATACATGGGATAGGTTTACCTTCAGAGCCTTTCCTATGAAGGTAGGGCTGATCGGGTGGCCACTGTTTACCAAAGTGATAATCACTAAGAGCAGCTTTGCATTATGCGTTCGGGATTACAACGCAACTCATCTTGCAAACTCGACAGACGATTCCCAGGTTGTGTTAACCTCACCACCTCCCACCCCCCATATTATGTTTTCTTTAATAATTAGCAATGACCTTCAGACACTTATTTCATTCACATTAAATCATCAATTACTTGTTATACTGCACGTTGTTTGAAAATGCTCGTATGCCTGCCAATTTTAGACACGTGGAAACATTATTAAGAGGCAGCGAGCAACATTCATTTCGCATAAATACATTGATTTTCGAGTCGGTCCAATCCTTTATTGCTGAATCTGGTCGACTAACTTGAAGGATTAGCCCACGTACTGGCATTGTGTATGTTGTGTGCAGGAGAACGTAAACCCGCCTCTCAGTGTTGTTGCATCAATTACATATTTAACATAAGTAATAGTTATCATTGAGTTTTTGTTTTTGTTTTGCTGTTCTCTTTTGTGTGTGTGTGTGTGTGGTTGTTTTCTTCCATACATTCGTAACGAACTATGCTGCCCTCTCCATGAAAATGTACATTTATCTGAACTTATTTATTGCATGTCTCAGCATCGATGTTCTCGTCCCACGCGCTTCATTCACCTTTTTTTATCATTATTTTTTTTTTATTTGATTAATTTTTTTTTCTCTGTAAATCCTCCTGTTTTGATTAAGTTCCCCATACCCCACTCCTACAATTTGTTCTTCTGGTTAATAATTGTGTTGTCCACCATCATGAAAACTTGTGTAACTTAGCATTGTTATGGTCACGTCAAATAAGCATCTGCTTGAGTTGGTGTCCTAGCTGAATTTTTGTCAATTGTTTCATGTCATGTATTTTGAATAAAATTGTGTTTAAACCAAATCATCAAGGCACGGTACCATTTTTATCTTCTTCCTGGCCCCCCGTTACCCCCCCCCCCCTTATACACCCCCCCCTATACCCCCCCCCCCCCACCCCCACCCGTCGTTTCTTTGACACTTTTTGCCGAATTTAACTTCGAAAGTAATGAACATAAATTGTACATGTTGACTTGTTCAATTTGTTTCACGATATGTATCTGTTTTGTTCCTGTTGACGATGTATTTATGTGTCGTAGTTTTACAGTTTATCAGATTTTATCGCAAGGGCATTTGCTCATTTATCAGCATACACAATTTCGACATTAGAGATGAGGTTTAAAGTTGTTGGTGTTTCTACTTCACACATACGAACCATTGATTCTTTTGTCGTAATTGTTGAATTTCACTGCACTACGAATCGATCTCTCCCTGTCAATTTTGATGAGTTCGCTTCGTTTCTGTTCTTCGTTACTGTTATGTTGTATTTTGATTCTTCTTCTTGTTGAACTGAATGAAATTGTTCAGGTTTACGTTTGAATAAACTTTAAAGTGACATACTTGGTTGTAGCGTGTTATTTTGAATGTTTGTGGAGTATTTGAAAGTGGTCCATAATAGGAGCCTCACAGGTCCATATTAGGAGCATGGGCTCCTAATATAGACCACTAGCAACGTTTTCTTTATTTAATTTTTTGCTGAGTTTCTAGCACAGCTTGCTAGCTGCAATTCAACTTGAGGGTACCCGAGACAAAGAACAACCACCATGCAAAATATTATACTTGGTGTTAAAACAAGCTAGTTATTAGCTATAATAAAATGGTGGTCCATATTAGGAGCCCTTCCCCTACATAATAATTATTTGATTACTGACAGTAATTCCATGCAACGGTTGTCGTCAAAAACAGTCATTGTATACAAAGGCACCTCCATGAACTGTATGTTAATTTGTGAAATACAGATTTTAATGATGCATTAAAATACCTATCATCCTTGCCAAACCATCCACTGCCATGGATTGCAGACGCATGTTCTTGCCTTGTTTAATTAGGTGAAATGAAAACTGGCGCGCCAAGTTCACAAAGATAACATGGACAAGTAGTAACACGTAAAACGTTATGAGGTGCAACAGCTCGGGAAAGCTGCATCGCGAAAAAATTAATAGTGAGGCACTGCTTTTAATCGTTTGCGATCAGTCACACTTGCAGAGCAAGTAAATAATCGTCAACTGCATGGAAACTTACTTTTGGGAGGGGCTCAACTTGTCAGTTTAAGGTTCCACTCGACCAGCCAGAACTAGGTGGAGGCCGTGCATTGGCTGACATGGACCCGGCGGGAAAAAGCTGCCGCGCGCGCTGTGCACGTTGGGTCCTGTCGTTCTCTGGGGTGGATCGGGAGAGTGGCTGCGCACAACTTGGTCCTTACTTGGCAATCGCTTTTGCTAAAAAAATTTTTTTTTTAAACCGCCACTGCCTTCCCACAATATTTAAAGAGAGAGAGCGAGAGAGAGAGAGAGAGAGAGAGAGGGAGGGGAGGAGAGAGAGAGAGAGAGGGAGGGGAGGAGAGAGAGAGCAACGGTTTGTTGACGGAACAGTCGACGGTTGCTACGGGTACCTCTTTAAATAGCGGGGCGCTCTTCGTGTGTAATGAGACGCCTGCCGCTGACTTGGAGACTGAAAGCAAAATACTGTCGACGAGAAAGCATCTGTAGAGCGATGGCGCCTTCAACTCTTTCCCTGTTTCTGACGGCCCTTATGTTT
>NC_090248.1:33165466-33190466 GCF_037325665.1 Littorina saxatilis
TTAAAACCGAAAATCTGTTATGAAAATGGACATACTAGAGTTATTTCCAAACAATAACAATAACAATAACAGCACTTTATTGTCCATTAAAATATTACATAAAAATGGAAATTTTTCTTCGGCACACCCTGTCTGCCTGTAAACGATTATAACAACAATTGTATAGGACGACACACATAAAACATAAAACATAAAAGGGATACAATCAAATATGATATTGCACTATGTAAATTTACCCTCTCATATCACAGGAGTTGGGTTTCACAGCCGAGTAATCACATTACAAATATTTCCCACACACCTTCACATGTACACATTGTTTGTTTTTCCCAGCCGACAAGCCTCTACGTGATGCGAGAAGAATTTAAAATGGTGACTGCAGAAGGCAGGAATGACTTTTTAAACTGGTTTTTGCGTGCCAAAGGGACCTTATAACGTTTACCTGAAGGGAGAATTTCGAAACAGGGGTTGAGAGGATGGATCGGATCACGGACAATTTTGAGAGCTTTCCGCTTAATGGCAGCTTCGTAGAGACTGGTCAGCTGTCGTTGGGGTTGCCCAACAAGCTTGCTAGCCGTCGCAACAATGCGGTGGAGTTTAGCTTTGTTTTTAACATTTGTGGTACCATACCATGTCACAATGTTAAAAGTCAGTATACTTTCAATCAAACTGCGATACACAAGTTCCATAACACTTTGATTGACATTAAAATATTTAAGCTTCCTGAGAAGAAAAAGTCGCTGCTGAGCTTTCTTATAAACAGCATGAACATGATCACTAAAAGTCAGCTTATTGTCAATTGAAACCCCAAGATATTTGAAGGTTTCCACAAGTTCAACTTCCTTGTCGCTTATTCTCACTTTTTGGGGACCACAATTATCACTCTTTCCTCCAAAAATCATTTCTTTTGTTTTGCCTGCATTCAACTGCAAGAAACTGGACTTGAACCATTCATTCAGAAGATCAACTTGGGTAAAATACTTTGACAAAGTTTCGTCGTCCTTCAGACGCCCAACGAGGGCCATGTCGTCTGCATATTTAATGAGGGCTAGAACTGGATCATTTAAAAGCATGTTGTTTGTGTAAATGGAAAAAAGGACAGGAGAGAGAACACAACCTTGTGGGGCCCCGGTGTTTAAAACAACTTCGTCTGAAAGCACAGAATGACCAAACAAACGGTTGCTGAGGCTGGCACGTTGTGGCCGATTGCATAGGAACTCCCTGATCCAGAAAATCAAATTATTGTTCACATCTAACTGGACTAACCTCTGGATAAGTATATGGGGCTGAATCGTATTAAAGGCTGATGAAAAATCCATAAAAAGAACTCTAACCGTGTTCCCTGCTGTATCTAAATGGCTGACAATCATGTTGATAAGCGTGAGTGTAGCATCTTCGACGCCTCTCTTTGCCCTATATGCGAACTGAAGGGGGTCCATGCGATCTGCCACAGACTCAGTGAGCTTGTTACAAACAAGCCTCTCCATACATTTCGCTACAACAGAAGTCAGTGCCACAGGGCGAAAATCATTTAGTTCTTTTGCGTTTGGTTTCTTGGGTACAGGTGTTATAGTAAACATAAAGTTTTACCTGATAACATTTTATTCGCTTTAAAGTGGTTAAAAGCCAATAATCCAATCTACGCAGACTTGGACTTGCACAACGCTGGATCAAAGCTAAGCAAGTCACATGGTGATAGTGTTTGTTGGGATTTTGAACAAAACGTTAAAGGCACAGTAAGCCTCCCGTAAACCATCACAGAGCTCCCCGAGCGTCTACATACAGTACAAGCATACTTCCATTTGAACGCTCACCGAATGGGAACATCCTGGCTGCTTTCTGTCGAGCGTGAGAAATTTTCAAAGAATTTATTTTCGTGGATGAGTCCTCTACAGCAATGGCGCCTCGTTTTGGTGCTGGCTGTTATGAATATTCTGAATACCGGAAATCACGCCCAGACAGTAAGCCGGCCTCCCGTAAACCATCACAGACACTGTCAGGCTTTTACACACATTACAAACACCCTTCCATTTGAACGCTCACCAAACGGGAACATCCTAGGTGGCCTACGTAAAGAGCGAGCAATTTTTAAAGAATTAATTTTGCAGATTGTCTCGAACACTTTTTGGACCCATCCTGAACTCAGGTCAAAAATGAGTTACTTCCCTTCGGGTCTCATTCTATCGATGTAAACTGGCCATAGCCGTGGATCGATGATTATCAGAATGTTTTTGGACCGTGGTGCGTTTTTGCGCTAGACCTAACTTTTAAAATCTAAATAATAAATTCACAGCTTGTTACACAAACATTATTTAATCATAAAATAATTCTTTTTTCACCAAGACAAGATCAGTACAATTCGAAGTTGTGAAAGTTTGAAAACAGAAAAGCCCGGAAGCAGGGTCACGCAAGGGTCGTAGCAGACGACGGTTTATGCATATCGCCGTTCCTCTCAACAGTCAAAAACCATCGCTAGAGTTCTTGTGAACCACAGCCGTTTGTTTCGTGCATAAAAACGTGCTATTGTAGATAAGCTCACATCGAGTCGCATTCAAATGACTAACTGACGACTACATTGTGAAAAAGGGAAACTGGATCACACGGGTTCACGATGGCTCAGGGGTAAGATAAACCACGCAAAAATAAATTCTTTGAAAATTGTTCGCTCTTTACGGAGGGCACCTAGGATGTTCTCAATCGGTGAGTGTTTAAATGAAAGGGTGTTTGTACTGTGTGTAAAAGCCTGACCGTATCTGTGATGGTTTACGGGAGGCTTACTGTGCCTTTAAAGAAACACAACATGAAGTTATGGTTCCTGCTGATAACTCTGCATCTCAGTCAAGCCTTGAACGAGTTCTTTCTTTCTTTCTTTCTTTATTTGGTGTTTAACGTCGTTTTCAACCACGAAGGTTATATCGCGACGGGGAAAGGGGGGAGAGGGGAGAGAGCCACTTGTCAATTGTTTCTTGTTCACAAAAGCACTAATCAAAAATTTGCTCCAGGGGCTTGCAATGTAGTACAATATATTACCTTACTGGGAGAATGCAAGTTTCCAGTACAAAGGACTTAACATTTCTTACATACTGCTTGACTAAAATCTTTACACAAATTGACTATATTCTATACAAGAAACACTTAACAAGGGTAAAAAGAGAAACAGAATCCGTTAGTCGCCTCTTACGACATGCTGGGGAGCATCGGGTAAATTCTTCCCCCTAACCCGCGGGGGGACTTGAACGAGTTACACACACTTCACCTATGTTGTATGTCCAGAGGTCTAAACATAGCCCTGTGAATATAATTATACGAAATTGAAAATGGAGAGGAAATGGCATTTTCATGGCTTTTTGCTGAGGGCAGAAATGGATTCAGTGACATGCAAGAGACAGAAAAATATGGCTTGCAATGTACGTGTACTTGCGAAACAGACTTTACAATGTAGATTTTCGGTTCAGAAAAGATATGTTGTAGGCCCCTATTTGCTTCAGTCAGCAGAAGCATATGACAAGTTACTTCTCAGACAAGATGCATCAATCTACATGGAAATCCGATCTCCATTTGCAACTGGAAGACAACGTAGAATTTTGTGCAAAGGATACTAATAATATTAATACCACTTCATCTTTGCATGACAGCTCTTACATGTTCATGAAGAACATTCGAGGGACAACTGCTTACTTTCACATGTATCCGCACATCACTGCTTCTTTTATTATAACACGGCTTCGACCCCTGTTGATTTTAATCAACCAAATTTCTTGGTCTCTGTTAGCTTAGGAGGTGAATACGCTGCGTATTTCATGGTTACCGAAGCATTTTTCTGTAATTTTCCCAGTCTGACTATTTCTGTCCCCAGTACTAGCGACTATTTTGGGACATAACGTGGTTGTATGCTTAGTTTTCCCATTTAGGAAAAGTAATATAAAATCATCTGCAAACACAATAAGTCGCCTTTCTAAAACATATTAAGTAGAAACACCGTTATTATTTTTTAAACATGAGTGACGAAATGCCATTCAAACGATAAATGTACACTTGCTCAACTAGGACAACAATGTTACATTATGTTTTACCAAACTAAAAACTCAAAAACAGAACATTTTTGAGAATAATATGTAAAGCGCGGAGAGCACAGTTGTGGTTCGCGCTATATAAGCTCCCCTTGATAATAATAATAATAATAATAATAATTATAATAACGGAAAAAAAATCAAGGGAGAAAACTCTGGTTGTCGAAGCCCTTCGCTTACGTTTACAGTCACTCATTTTAAGTCATTGTAATAGTGGAGCGGATAGCAAAGGTTTTGGGACGACTTTAAAAGTCAATAACTATATATTTTCTGAAATCTCAATGTCTATAGATTCTAATGAGACCGATTGTCAGTGTGTCACCTTCCAGCAGTTATGTGCAATTTTTGGTCAAAACAGACCCACTAAACACCAAACACATGCTTCATCAAAACAGTACTTATCTCAAAAACAGTACACTGCAAGTATGAATATATAGAGAAAAACCAACCATGAGCAAGCCACATGAATGCTTTAAAAGAAACACCAGTCGGTATTTCGTGCTTTGAGTTGCCGCAAGCTGTTACAGTTTTCTCTTCAACAGAACAATTGTCATGCCTTATAAGAGATATATAATCAGGAATATTTTTTTGTCAGAAACATTCGTTTGACAAAGCATATAATTACACTAAATTATACTTTTTGCATTTTTGACATTTTAACTTAGTAGAAGGATACCGTGGATGTTCCTAGAACCAACAAATTGCAACAAAATAATTAAAACAAATTATATTCAAACTGTCAAATACAGAGTAGTATTTTTTGCACAAATTAGGCTATTAGCGTCATACCCTCAGTTTTTGGACCTGTGGTGATTTTCTTCATTTTGGCACAATATATTACATGAAAAGCATCGATTGATAGAAAAGAGGCTTATCTTTTCGTTGGTAGTTTTTTTTTAACTTGCATTTCATGGAATTAGGGTGCAAAAAACCGCCGTTAACGTTAATGAGCACTTTTCAGTGATTCCGCTCTTTCCACTGAAAATTAGACTTCATTGATTTAATTTTATGGTTTTCATGTGTTTTTAAGACCTCTTCACATCATTGAAAACTAATAAAACATACTGTTTATAATTATCTGACGTCCGCTCACCTTGTTGATTAATGTTTCATAAATGTACTAATTACGATGACGTCACACATTCCGTTAATCTTGATAAGGTGTGTCATAAAAAGTTGCTTTAAAATCGGCCAGCATATTTAAACGGAGGTATGTTGTACTCGTTATATCTGATATTTGTACATGTACCGGTAGTTGTTATGGAAAGAAACGTTTTGTTTTGCTATTATAAACGGTTTACACAACATCCTGAGTATATTTTTGTCGGTAGGCTACTCATATCTTCAATATGGAAATAAACAACGTTGTCGCAAAAATGCATGTGAACGGCTTTATCGATTTTCATGGCAAAATGTCTCCCTGTCCCCCTTTTTGTTTACCAGGAAAACAAGGTATATTGTTTCATAAGTGTTCAGAGAAAATTGCTACAATATTGGACAGACTGGCAGTTTTTTTCTCATGTTGGCTGATGCGGTATCGCGCATAAGAGTGTGTGTCTGTGAGGGATACATACAGTGCCCAGCAAAGGTTTGAGGACGACTCTAAGGCACCGGTTTTGTATACTCGATAACTGTATGTTTTCGGAAAGCTTAATGTCTGTAGATTCCAATGAGACCAATCGTCAGTGTGTCAACTAGCAGCAACTATGGGCAGTTTTATATCAAAGTCGACCAACTTAATACCAAAAACATGCTTCATCGAAACAGTAGTTATCCCACAAACACTACATTGCAAGTATGAATTTGTACAGAAAAACAAATACTTTCTAACCAATAGCAAGCCAGATGAATGCTGTACAAGAAACACCAATCGATATTTCGTTACTACGTCATGCACTAGTGCTTTCAGTTTCTTATTTCTTGTGATGCGTGACGTCCTTTATTTTTAGTTTTTATTTCAACAGTTCAGTTGGCATGCCTTATAAGAGATATACCCCCTAAATCAGGAATCATTTTTATGTCAGAAAAATTAATTTGACAAAGCATTATTAAACTAAAAGATACTTTCTGCACTCTTTGCAAATGTAACTACGTAGAAGGATATTTGGGATGTTCCTAGAACCATTCATTTGCAACAAAGTAATACGTGATGCTTTTCATTGAAACAGACCTAATATTAGAAACTAGATGAATACCCGGCTTCGCCGGCAAGAAGTAGAGCCGAATACCCGGCGCCCGGCGTACGCGATTGACGCCACACGAAGGAAGGGAGATAAACGCGCAAAGCACTGGAGAAGATAAGGAAGAGTTACTGGGAATGGATGTACAGAAAAACCAAAATCGGTACAGCGCTGCGCGCTGAGAGCACGTTTTAAAAATTTTCATCAACCAGATTGTGTCCGGGGTCTACCTGAATATGCCCACCAAATTTGAAGCAGATCCATCGAGAGCTTTGGCCGTGCATCGCGAAGTGACAGACAGACAGACACACACAAGCCGTATATAGATACAGATAGATAGACCTCATTGTTTTGACATTTTCAGAAAATGTACCTGTAAAACACCATAATCACATCATTCATAACATTAATAAGTTTGTAATAAAATTCATGGCAGCAGAGAACGCCAGCAAATAACATTAATCTTGGTTGGCCATGCCTCTACAAAGTCATGGTCGATTTAAGATTAAATTTTTTTTTTATGCATAACACCATACGAAAGAAGTTATAAGAAACAGAAAACAGAAACAGACAATCAAATTTATATAATAACTTTTCATCGATTTGAACTCAAAACAGTAAGTTTCATAGCGTATAAAACACACATTATGCTTCCTTGTCTGTATTGTCAGCGATCAATGTAATACTATGGAAGAAAAAAAATTTAAGTGGATTTTCTGTAAGTTGCCTGGAAATTCTTTTGTCTTTCCCGTTTTATTTGTGAGTCTAGATCATTTTCAACAATTTCAAGAAATTCGCAAATTCCTCTGTTCTCATACTAAATTCACTCTGTAATAGTTCTTTTAAGGAGGTCAACATATCTAATTAAACTTTATCTACATGATAGATATTTATCATAGTATTCACGTGCATACGGTTAAGCGATCTCCTTTACCTTTCAATTTTGAAGGGGAAAAAAGGTGAAGGAGATCGTTAAACCGTATGCAATCAAACAATAGTATTGTAATGTGTCCTTCAAACAGGTGCGTTGGGAGCCGACATAGGTCTCGGTGGCAAATGTACTGCAAGTGACAGCTGCGTATCCACTCCACCATCAGTCTGTGACAAGGTGGTGAAAAGATGCTGTGAGTGTGTTGTTGTTGTTGTTGTCGTTTTTGTTATTGTTATTGTTGTTGTTGACGTTGTTGTTACATTAAGTAAAGTTTTGACTGAATGTTTTCAGACAGACGGGGAATCCAGACGAGGGTGATGGTGGTGGTGGTTGTGGTGGTGGTGGTGGGGTGTGTGGGTGTGTGTGTGTATGTGTGTGTATGTGTGTGTGTGTGTGTGTGTGTCTGACATATCGTTATGAAACTGTACATGGAAGTTTTCAAGATCTTCTTCTTCTTCATCTTCGTGGGCTGAAACTCGCACGTTTACTCATGTCTTTGTACGAGTGGATTTTTACGTGTATGACCGTTTTTACCCCGCCATTCAGGCAGCATACGCCTCTTTTGGGGAAAGCATGCTGGGTATTTTCGTGTTTCTGTAACCCAGCGAACTCTGACATGGATTACAGGATCTTTTCCGTGCGCACTTGGACTTGTGCTTGCGTGTACACACGAACGGGGATAAGGCACTAGCAGGTAAGTGCCGCCCTGTCACGTAGTCTCAAACCAAATTGGAAATTCATAGCATCATCATTATAATCATCCTCATCTCATTCATCATCCAACATTCTAAATTGTCTTTGCTCTTGTGGCCCTTCATGCCCGGAGCTCTCATGGTGACCTTGGTCTCATTGTTCCTGTTCCATCCTTCCCTGAATAGTACTTCTGCTGTCAGTCTTCAACGTGTGACGTTTTGGGGGATCGACGGAGGGACGTAGTGGCGGTCTGCACTCTCGAGTGGGCGCTCACTCAGTCAATGTCGTTAGTAGGGGGCATAGTAGGTAGTGCGCTGCGTCCGTTGGCTCGGGACAGACCCATTACTGAACACCGTCAACGATCTTCTACTGCTACGCTGAGATGTGCCACTCCGCCCGGTTTTTGCGCGTTCGCCGCAGCTGCAGTGCCACTCCAACTAGCGAGATCAGGCTTGCTGCTGACACTCGACAGTTACTAAAAATGTGTTTAAACAACGGCCGACTGGTACCTTTTGCGGTTGTATTAACTGCACAAACTTGTGTACACAATGTTGATTCCGATTTAAAAAAAAAGAAGTCAAATGTGTGTGTGTGTGTGTGTGTGTGTGTGTGTGTGTGTGTGTGCGTGCGTGCGTGCGTGTGTGTGTGCGTGTGTGTGTGTGTGTGTTACACGCTACTTGAGATTGCCACAAGTTCTCAAATGTCGTATAGTTGTGTTCTTTTATTCTACGTCGCCCGTCTTCGCAGCAGCAGAAAACAACTCGTCAAATTGAGTTCGAGGATTTATTTAGCATTTCATACATACAACTGCACATCGTAGCAGAACTCAAATAGAAGCTTTTTTAACATTCAAATCGCGCTGGCATATATAGTAAATACTCAATCTCGAGAATATTCCAGACCGAAAATGATACAACAGCATTATATACGAACCGTCTATGGACTAGAACAGTGACGTTCTCTGTGACGTACATCAAAAGCGCCGACGCACTTAATCCGAACGAACGCCACGAACTCACACTAAAGACAGCGTGGTAAACAACTTGTTTTGACAGGACTAGAAAGTTCACCTGCATTCTCGTCCAAGCATAAACATTGTGTTTACAAAATATAATATCGGTACTTTCCCACAAAGTACAAATAAGTCAACTACATGCAACACACAAAACTGAACCAAAGCTCAGCAACAGTAGCGTTTCCTAACAGTGTGTGTGTGTTACTGTTTGTCCATTTCTTACGGGAGCCTTGAATGCTTCGCCTCTTGTCCTTTCCATGCATTTGCTGATTGAAACAGTTTTTCTGGACAAATATTTTGCTTCTAGCAAAGCAGTTTCATTTCAATGAATGTAATAAATCTGAATGAAAGCCGCTAGAAAGATAAATCAAAATACATTTTCCCTGTTGGTGTATATTTTGCGATGGATTAGCAAAGTTACTCTATTAACCTTACACATCATTAGTGTGGACAGTATACCGCGCATTTCCAAGAAACGTCATTAAAATAATGTAAATAAATAGACTACGCGTATAGCTGGATCGCCCACTGACCTCGCTGGCGGCACAATTTTGCTACCAGAGCTGTGCGCTGCGAACGCGCTTTTTGAGAAAGGCAGCAAAGAAGGAGTGGCACATCTCTTGGCGTCGCAGTAGATCTTTGACACAGTGGAAGTGACTCAGCAGAAGTGAAGAGTCATCTTCCAAGGTTAGCCTACGGCAGCTCCTTCTTCTTCTGCGTTCGTGGGCTGAAACTCCCACGTACACTCGTGTTTTTTGCACGAGTGGAATTTTACGTGCATGACCGTTTTTTACCCCGCCATTTAGGCAGCCATACGCCGTTTTCGGAGGAAGCATGCTGGGTATTTTTGTGTTTCTATATCCCACCGAACTCTGACATAGATTACAGATCTTTTTCGTGCGCACTTGGTCTTGTGCTTGCGTGTACACACGGGGGTGTTCGGACACCGAGGAGAGTCTGCACACAAAGTTGACTCTGAGAAATAAATCTCTCGCCGAACGTGGGGACGAACTCACGCTGACAGCGGCCAACTAGATACAAATCCAGCGCGCTACCGACTGAGCTACATCCCCGCCCTAGCCTACGGCAGCGACCCGACATCCCTCCGTGGAGCGTCTGTAAAATCGACAAGTCTGGCAGCGGAAAGAAATTCAGATGTGAATGGAGCCGTGAGTGCAGGGACGGGGCGGCGTGAGAGCACACCCGGAACAAGGAACAGGTGTAGGGACAGGGGAAAAACAAAAAGCAAAACAAAAAGAGAAAAGAAAAGAAAAACAAGTCGCGTAAGGCGAAATTACAACATTTAGTCAAGTAGCTGTCGAACTCACAGAATGAAACTGAACTCACTGCATTTTTACAGCAAGAGCGTATACTCGTAGCATCGTCAGTCCACCGCTCGATGCAATGGCAGTGAAATTGACAAGAAGAGCGGGGTAGTAGTTGCGCTGAGAAGGATAGCACGCTTTTCTTTATCTCTATTCTTTTTAACTTTCTGAGCGTGTTTTTAATCCAAAAATATCACATCTATATGTTTTTGGAATCAGAAACCCACAAGGAATAAGATGAAATTGTTTTTAAATCGATTTCAGAAATTTTATTTTAATAATAAGTTTTGTATTTTTAATTTTCAGAGCTTGTTTTTAATCCAAATATAACATATTTATATGTTTTTGGAATCAGAAAATGATGAAGAAAAAGATAAACGTAAATTTGGATCGTTTTAAAAGCAATTTTTTTTTACAATTTTCAGATTTTTAATGACCAAAGTCATTAATTAATTTTTAAGCCACCAAGCTGAAATGCAATACCAAAGTCCGGCCTTCGTCGAAGATTGCTGGGCCAAAATTTCAATCAATTTGATTGAAAAATGAGGGTGTGACAGTGCCGCCTCAACTTTTACAAAAAGCCGGATATGACGTCATCAAAGATATTTATCGAAAAAAAGAAAAAAAACGTCCGGGGATATCATTCCCAGGAACTCTCACGTCAAATTTCATAAAGATCGGTCCAGTAGTTTGGTCTGAATCGCTCTACACACACACACACACACACACACACACACACACACACACACACACACAAACACACAGACACATACAAACACACACACACACATACATACATACACACACACACAGACAAACACACATACACACACACACACACACACATACACCACGACCCTCATCTCGATTCCCCCCTCTACGTTAAAACATTTAGTCAAAACTTGACTAAATGTAAAAAGAAAATAATGTAAGCTTCCTAACTGAAATAATAATCCCAAACCCTGGACTGAATGTTTTAACGATAGCGGAGAGCGAAGTTTGTCTCCCGATGCGCGCGCGAGTGTGTGTGTGTAAATGTGTGTGTGTGTGTGTGTGTGTGTGTGTGTGTGTGTATGTGTGTGTGTGTGTGTGTGTGTGTGTAACAGAGTTAGCAGATTACGTCTCTCATGTATGATTATGGTTACAGTGATCAAACAAGGCCAAAGCTGCGCCGGTACTGAATTCGCCAAAATGTGTGTTTCGGGGGCAACATGTGAAAGCAACATGTGTGCGTGCAAGGCATCCATCTACATCGCAGCAACTGATGAATGCGGTATGTATAATCATCGTACAGACCAATACCAGGAAAAATTAGTTTTGTGTGTGTCAAAATGGGGGAAGAGGCCAAAAAAATGAAGCATCAAATTTACCTTTGATTTCCTGTTAGCTTCTTAAATATTGCTACAGGTGTTTCTTCTGACTCAAATCCATCCTTTCACGCCGTGAAATAAAATCAAGCAATTTTCTGACGTAAAAGAGCGGCAGTTCGAAGCAGGCAAATAGCAACTGTTTCTCGATGTCTTACTTGGTGTTGATCCTAAACCAGCATTTTGACATTCAGTCAAGTTATGACTGAATGCGGAGAGCGAGCTTTTTCTCCCCGTGCGTGTGTGTGTGTGTGTGTGTGTGTGTGTGTAGGCGCGCGCGTGAGTGCGTGCGTGCGTGCGAGCGGGCGTGTGTTCGAGCGCGCGCGTGTGTGTGTGTGTGTGTGTGTGTGTGTGTGTGTGTGTGTGTGTGCGTGTGTGAAATGCATTTATCAAAAACTACCGAACCCTTCTTCCGATCCTTGCAGAATAAAGAAAGGGAAGTACATCCGAAGACGTTCAAAACTTTCGAAGTAGTCGCGAACTTCTCTCTCGTGCATAAGGGCCATTAGCATACATTTCGCTGAAAGGTTCGACTTAACGCTTCGAGAATACTTCCCTAGCTTAAGTCGTCGCTTTGCAAACGCGTGTCGAAGAAACAAGGTTAAATACACTTTTTCTGAAAATATTTAAATTCTGCTGTTACCGCCAAGTACCCTGAACATTCAACCTCTATTCCTTACAGTGTTACTTAAATCCGTAATGAGCAAAATAAGAAAACAATCGGTACTCGTCTGCATGCGTATCATCAGTCAGTGTGTGAGAGAGAGAGAGAGAGAGAGAGAGAGAGAGAGAGAGAGAGAGAGAGAGAGAGAGAGAGAGAGAGAGAGAGCGCATCTTTCACTAACAACAAAGAGGGAAAAAACATTTCACAACCTCAGACCACCAGTGACTCTCTTCATATGATCACACACACACACACACGCACACGCACACGCACACACACACGAACGTGTATTGAATTTTAACGTGAACAAGACTATGTGTAGTTTATCTATGACGTGAATAACACTATTTGCACTTTCAGCTCTCGACTCCGGCAACGATGGAAAATGGTTGTTTACGTGTACTGCTAGTGGATCCGAGTGCTCTGATGCTTCCACGCGGTGCATTGATAATGTTTGTGTTTGTAACGCCGGTAAAGCCGTTGATCTTGCAACTGGAACATGCACAGGTGAGTGGCGAGTTTCACTGTGTGCACTACGTATTATTGTTTTATGTATATCTAATTGCGCAGAGAAACGTTTAACACACCGTTGCTCTAACTTCCCGGAAACTATAACAAATATTGGTTTGGGCTTGTGTGAACTATACACAAAACCAAACAGATTAGACTTTTAAGCGCATACCAATCGACACCTGATCGGTAGAATGTCAAAAGGCCAAAATGATGTGTCACAAGGTGGGTCATTTCAACCCCAAAATAATCTGAAACAAATCAGTCCCCGTATGTTCCTGTGTAAACAAAGACTATCTTTTTCATAATCATCTATATCTAGATTCACAAAGATAACTCTTCACGATTCATATTCATAACATACTTTGTTATGGTTGCTGAGAGGAACGAACAGGGCCATTTAAAAAAAATTGAAATGAAATTAATTGGTACAAAGAATGAAATATCGTGTACATAATTATAATGAAAAAACATAAGACGAGATTTTATTAACACCACTTGTAGTACACAGGAATGTTGCTTGGCTTGAGTACATTCAATACATAAAACACAAAATCAAACACAATCAGACATAATGTTCATCGAATTGAACACACACGCACACACGCACGCACACACGCACGCATACACACACACACTCACACACTCACACACACGAACTTTACCTTGCACCGCGTTCACTTCGAATCGTGTCCACCTCACCTGTAGTAATTTAGTAGGTGACTTGCATACGTGTGCAACTGTTGGCAAAGAAACATAAAACTCCAAATAAAAGCTAGTTATTACCACCATAAGAATTAGAATCCTGACAACACTGATAAAACAACAAAGTAACCACCAAAATATATCACATTAATTTTCTTCAGAATCACAGCTAAAGCATGAAGTAATATTATAGTTATCACAAAAACACACGCGTGTTTTCGTTTTTCTTTTCTTGGGGGTGGGAGGGGGGGGGGGGGGGGGTCATACTTAATGACGTTGCACCATCTCAAAAATGTGTCAAACTTTTTTTCATAAATTATAGCTTTGTACATGTGCTCGTTGACTTCATAAATAAAGCAACGTCATGATGGGCCCTTCCGCCCAATGCTCTGTCCCCCCAAATTGTGTTTTGATTCATCTTCGTGCCGTCTCATTGTTCCCTTCCATAACAGCAAAGAGTACCTCCACGTTTGTTTTCGAAACGTCTTTCGGGTGCAGACAACAATTCCCACTGTGCAGACTAATCGGCCAGGCTGCTGATTTGGGGTACTTTTTCAAATGGAAGGCTGGTCTGACTGCAAGCAAAAGCCTGGGAAAATGTGTGACGTTGTAGAAGATGGATTTTACGGCAAAATAGCTATATTCAATTAGCTTGCATACATAGATGTTATAATCTTGCCTGCATATCGAATGCAACGCCATATTTTCTGCAAACTCTTTGTGTGTGCATGTGTGTGTGTGTGTGTGTGTGTGTGTGTGTGCAGGCACCATCTCGAACGAGAAGGTCGGCAAGGTGTGCGCAGACAACGATAAAACCACGACGTGCGGAGCAGCCAGCACCAACTTGGAATGTCCCTCAGGGGGCGGTGTGTGCGACTGTACAACTGACTACTTCGGTCCTTTGAACGGAGTCTGCTGTAAGTCTTTTCGTAACATTACACAGCACAATGTTTAGTCATTTTTCTTCCACTTATTTCTGAAGATATTTATTTAAACGAGAAGCAATTAGCCACGTTTATTCGGGAAATAATTGGGTCTTTGCAGATTGCAGATGTCCGCGTAAATGTCACCGCAAGCACGTTTATCAAAAGTCGAAGTACTTTTGAAGACTGTGTTAGGAATGCAGCATGAGCCATGAAACATTATCCTATTGTGTTTTTATGAGGAACAGTGGAACATTCTTCTTGTCCAAATGTGTTACTATTCTGTGCCTTGTTACATCGCCTCCATTTATTACTGGGGACAGCTTGTCGCTTCAGGTATGCAGGGGAACAGAAAAGCGTTTAGTGCTTGATGCAAATGAATCAGTGTATTTGTGGCACAAGAAATATTTGTCATGTTTCCGATGTTCGCAAGTTCAGAAGTGATCCTTTTGGACATCCCGGCATCAAACGTAGTACAGCACAGTCTTAAACTAAGCAATTAAATGAAGGCTTCACGCTTTATTTCTTGGTTGATTATTAAGATCACGTTCTTGGACTGTCATCGACAAAATTGATCCAGAAGTGACCTCGATGTCTGTTAGGCCAATAGTAAACCAACGGTTCGTAACTTCCCTTGAAAACATATCTTGGTTTTTTTCCCCCTTGTGATTGTAATCTATATAATTAAAAACATACGACAGCGATTGACCCAAACAGTTTTCTTCGCTAGAAGTGTATTTTGCTTATAGTTTTTCTGTGATATTTTCAAAGTGTTTTGAAACAAGTGCAAAAAAATAGAAAAATCTACCGAACTGACTTTATGATACATTACTTTGCATATGACGACATGCCAATAATCATACAAACGAGAGTTGCGTAATGGGATGTGGTATCTGACCGATCAATTACAGTCACGGGACCTATTTTGTTAATGGTGACAATTCTCGTTGACGTTTGTTGTAATGATGTGTTTCTATTTGAATTATTGTAACGTGTCTTTCGGATATGACGTTTTCGTAGGCTAAAACTGGGTCAGTTTCTCCATTCGCATGCCCATGTTGCCTGGAGCATCCGTGCGATGTTAACCAACAAATGATACAATGCAGAGCAGTGTCTACAAATTTACATATAACAAAATAAAACAACTGACCGAAGATGTATGTTTTAAGTGTGTATGTGGACCCTGAAATGGACCACCTTTGAGAAATAAAATAGAATAAAAGATAAAAGACTGGTTTCAGTCATTGATGAAGAAGCTTCCTGTGATTAACTTATAAATAGCGCATACGCTTTCAAAATAATATATTAAACAGTCTTTTTTACGTGTACGTTACTTATTTCATTTCTTTCTTTTATGTTTTTGATCTGGTTTTTAATTCCTGTTGTACTTAATTAATTGTGACCCTCCACCACGGAATGAGTCACATGTCACCTTTGCATGATTTTCATGTTTTTACATTTTCCTAAAGAGTTTTTTATGCTCTATCCAGTGGTGAACACCGTTTTAGAAAAGAGCGAAAACTGTTTGAGTTATAAGCCTGTGACTAAGGTGACCCTCACACTGTTAGCAGACACTTCCCGGACTTAATATTAAACCCAGCGCAGAACCGCGCGAGGTGACATGCGACTCATTTCGTGATGGAGGGTCACAATTTTCTCGTAAAAATGATACAAATAAATCAAATTCAGATTTGAATTCATCTGACTTGCACACTTCAGGGCCGGACCCAGGGGGGGGGGGGGGGGGGGGGGTTCCAGGGGTTCCGGAACCCCACCCCTGGAAAAAGCATGTACCTTGCTTTGAGTGTGGTTTTTTTTTATACTAGTTTTAGCACCAAAACAATGCTGCTCTTAACCCTCAAAACAAGGCCGAGAATGCACCAGATTGCACAGATTTTAACCGTTTTTCAACAATTTTCCGGGGGAGCATGCCCCCGGACTCCCCTAGTTCGCGCGCCTGCTTTGCAGGCGCGCGCTTGTGGCTTCGCCACTTCGCTGATTTGCCCCCCCCCAAAAAGGAGGAACCCCCCCCTTACAACTCATTTGGTCCGGCCCTGCACTTATATGTTTTGTGTGATTTTGTATAGTGGGCTTTTGACAATGACTAGCGTTTGAACCTCCCGTGCATGAACGTTGCTGATACAGTCGGTCCTGGACGTAGTGATCGCAATGCAGTGCAAGTAAACCGTGTTCACGCTTTATTGGGGCGGTGGCCATCTCCTGTGCTCTGCCGCCTTTACCTTCCCCCGGCCCTGAATAAGTATGATAAGAATCATTAATCACTTTTTGTGTTAGGTCAATTCTCCGTAACAGCTCCAATTGCAGACAGATTGACAGAGGACTTTTAGTTTTATATATTCGTGATGGCCTCTTCGATGGTCCATTTGAAGTGCCAAGATTCATAATATCTATCCACCTTAATCGGGATTTCACTATGAAAAGCCACATAAGTGACTTTTCAGGGTCATTTTCTTTGCTTTTTCGGCAGTGTTGAACATTCTTTCACACATCACATATTTTCGTTTACCATCTGCAACAACCTAGAGCAAAAGCAAAACACATAGAACCTGGCCATGACTTCTCTTGAATCAATTAGCCTTTGTCATGGACGGAGTTAAACACCAAAGACCAAATCACGATTTCATTTTCATCATCCTTGATGTTTTTAAACGTGGCTTTTTTTATTTTTTTATTTTTTTATTTAGAATGAGCCCTTTTCCTAAATTATATCTTACATATTACCATTCTGATCAGTCATCGCTCAGCGGCTATCGCCAGTTATCTCTCTGACCGGACGCTACAGTCCTACGCGAATCTATCAAAATAAGAATACAGAGTTATCTCCCATATGTTTTTCGCGAGCACTGATCTAAATTTGAGATCAGTGTTCGCGAGACGAAAATGATTGCAGATTGGCCGACTTCGACAGTGATCTACGTTCTGTTCTTCACAGTTATGATAAAGACATCGTTCTAAGGTCAAAACAAGTCGAAATTTTGGGACTGCTGCCGGAAGGAGACCGTAATATATGGTTTCATCACTGTCAACTGGTTACAGAAAAAAATCGTCTGCTCCAGTGACCGCCGAAACCAAACGGTGATTATCACGTTACACTTTTGCCATGTTTAGAGTTGTTTGCACAGTAAATACAGCCGCGAAAAATAGCTCGCTTGAAACTGTCTTACATATCAATTCCTTTGTAATTTAAACATTACAAAACACCATGAATAATCATTATCGACGATCGCGAATCTGCTTATATCTATATATATATACGACTAGTGTCTGTGTGTCTGTGTGTCTGTGTGTCTGTGTGTCTGTGTGTCTGTGCGCGATGCGCGGCCAAGGTTCTCGATGGATCTGTTTCAAATTTGGTGATCATATTCAGGTACACCCTGGACACAACCTGGTCGATGAGATATTTCAACACGTGCTCTCAGCGCGCTGCGCGGAACCGATTTTGGTTCCACCTCAGCTATTTTGGTTCCACCTCAGCTTACCCGGGCCCCCATACCGACACACCATAGCCGCTACACCACATCACAACGCCAAAGTTCTCGGTGGTTCTTTTTCAAATTTGGACACCGTATTCAGCTACACCCCGGACACAATATCATCGATGAGATATTTCAACACGTGCTCTCAGCGCGCAGCGCTAAACTCATGTTCGTTTTTGTGTTCATTTCACCATTATAAGTAACTCTTCCTTATCTTCTCCAGTGTTTGGCGTTTATCTCCCTTCCTTCGTGTGGCTTTCCCGTTCAGTTGTAAGTTACTATTTATTTTTAGAATGTCACTGCGCTGTCCAGAACGCTTCCCTTGCACCCGTAAGTTGTTCTTACTGTCAAAGTGAAAAGGTCGAATCAATTTATAGCCACGCGAAAAATACACTCTCACCTATCTCTATATATTTATAGATACAGATATGCATATATATATACGGCTTCTCTGTGTGTGTGTGTGTTTGTGTGTGTGTGTGTAGGCAAAAACCTATGTATTATAGAGTTCTGTTTGTGATGGGGTCTAGCGGCTTTTGTCTGTCTGTATGTTCTGGCATGTGAGAAGCCACAGTAGATAATATAGGGCTAAGAAATAAGCTCTAAAATTCTCAATCCCGTTTGACAGGACTTCGCCTTTCAAAGGTGATTGTGGTGAACCGCCACGCTGTCTGTCTCTGTTGCGCCGTTCACCCCAAATTCCCGTTTCTGAGAGTGACTATTTTTAGAATGTCACTGCGCTGTCCAGAACGCTTCCCTTGCACCCGTAAGTTGTTCTTACTGTCAAAGTGAAAAGGTCGAATCAATTTATAGCCACGCGAAAAATACACTCTCACCTATCTCTATATATTTATAGATACAGATATGCATATATATATACGGCTTCTCTGTGTGTGTGTTTGTGTGTGTGTGGGGGGGAAAAAACCTGTTGATTGTAGAGTTCTGTTTGTGATGGGGTCTAGCGGCTTTTGTCTGTCTGTATGTTCTGGCATTTGAGAAGCCACAACAGATAATATAGGGCTAAGAAATAAGCTCTAAAATTCTCAATCCCGTTTGACAGGACTTCGCTTGCAGAGGTGATTGTGATGAACCGCCACGCTGTCTGTCTCTGTCTCGCGATTCACCCCGGCGAAGCCGGGTATTCCTCTAGTCAATAATACATTACAAAAAGCTCTGAATATGCAAACAAATCTGTTTCCTTGCCAGACAAGGAAACTCAAGGCATCCTGTCAGGGAGAGAATGAGCCGAACTCATTTTGACCTGAGGTCAGGATGACATATTATCTGAAACAATTTTGAAAACTGTTACTTTGCGATGCTCACTGTTTTATTTTTTTCGTGTTTTTTTTTTTTTTTTTTTTTTTTTTTAAACACACAGTAAAAACAACAGTTTTTAAACGTTGTTTATATCGTGTTTACAATACCTATTTTGAAAATTAGCCCAAAAGTCCATTGCAGGTCGTTTTCCCTCACGGGTCACGGGTCAACTTTATGTGCAGACCCAGAGACGGAAGCCATGTCCCACCCCTGTGTCATCACAATGGCACGTAAAAGACCTTGGTCGTTCTGCCATAAGTGCAGGTGGCTGAATACACCTAAACACGCAGACACCTGGGTAGCGCGACTCCGTTGCTGCTAGCTTTCCACTGGGAGGAAGCGACCCGAATTTCCCAGCGATGGGACAATAAAGTAATGAAAATGAAAATGAAAATGAAAAAATAATTTCTCTGCATTTCTTACAAAAACGTACTTGATAATTGAGTAAAAACTAGAACACAACCATTGTCAAACGCTGATTAAGAAAAAGATGATTAAAAACTAGGAAGGCGAGGCCCTCAGGCTCACGTTCGAAGACAGAGGACCCCCCATCCCTCTCTTTAAGACTCCTTCCTTTTTAAGCCTTGATTTTCTCATATCATTGGAATTCTGAAATGGGGGGTTTCACTGAAGTATGTCCTTCTTATAATGATGTCACCTACATAATTGGCGTCTGGCATTATGGGGTTAGTGCATGCTAGGACTGGTTGGTCCGGTGTCAGAATAATGTGACTGGGTGAGACATGAAGCCTGTGCTGCGACTTCTGTCTTGTGTGTGGCGCACGTTATATGTCAAAGATTCACCGCCCTGATATGGCCCTTCGTGGTCGGCTGGGCGTTAAGCAAACAAACAAACAAACCTCCATAATTATATTATAAAGCATGTTGAAATCTTACTGTTTGTTAAAAGGCTGGCGGTGTCTGTGATCCAAAACTAATATAGTTTACGGAGGCGGAGTGGGCCTTTAAGACAACAAAATACTTTACAGGACGGATTTTGGATAGATTGAGAGAGTTGTTTGTGTTCGCTGAAGTGTGCGCCTGTTTGTGCGCGGGTGTGCGCGGGTGTGTGTGTGTGTTTGGGTGTGTGTGTATGTATGTATGTATGTGTGAGTGTGAGTGTGTGTGCGTTTGTGTGTGTGTGTATGTGTGTATGTGTGTGTGTGTGTATGTGTGTCTGTGTGTGTATGTGTGTGTGTGTGTGTGTGTGTGTGTGTGTGTGTGTGTGTGAGAGAGAGAGAGACACAGAGAGAGAGACAGAGAGAGAGAGAGAGAGTGTGTTCACCAACACATAATAATACTTGTTGAAATGAACACCTGTGGGTGAGAGAGAGAGAGAGAGAGAGAGAGAGAGAGAGAGAGAGAGAGAGAGAGAGAGAGAGAGAGAGAGAGAGAGAGAGAGAGAGAGAGAGAGAGAGAGAGGGTGGATATTGTGGAGGTGAAATAAAGATGCTGACCCGAAGGTTTTCGAGAACCGTCCCGCGAAACGCCTCAAGTGTTGAAAACTACGTTACTCTCTGATGTTGCTGTTATAACCACAAAGTTGCCACAAAAGGCAAGATTGAAATAGGGCAGGAAATAGCAAGGGTTTGTCGGTTCTTTTCTTCAACATCGGGTAAAGTCTGCCGCAGTTATTTATAGGAGCCCTACTTTGGCGATCATCGTGCTGGCATTAGTCTGACTGCGTGAAAAGGTCCATGTTTTCTTCAACGTTCCAGAAAACAGACGATCTTTTCAAAAAGGTTAGGTTTTCTGATCACACACACACACACACGCGCGCGCGCGCGGAGAGACGTACATTGATTGCCAAAACATTGACCGACGTTCTACACACGTGATTAAAAAAAACTGTTGGTCCATGCTGGTATGTGTTATTATATAGACAGACATTGATGTGTCAAAGAAAATGTCGAGATTACCGTGAAGTTATATGATCGATATGTGGTGTCACGGTTACTGTTATTTTTTTTTATAGCTCCTGCACCCGGAAAGATTGGAGGCGGATGTTCTACTGCGGCAGATTGTACAGCAACTGATAATACGTGTTCTTCAAACGTCTGCAGTATGTATTTTGGTGATACTGTGATATATTTTTTTACATACACAACACAACCCACACTCTTTAAACTGTCTATTTATTTTTGATATAAATTATGTCTCTTTCTTCTCTCTCGTCATTAAAAGAACTCTTTCTCATTGGCGTAGTAATGATTTTTAAGTGTGCTTTACAAAAGCTGATACATCATGCGCATGCCAGAATTGAGTCAGAAGGTTTGCACGCAAGCAAAATCAATTATAACCCAGCCAGACAAAGCCAGAGGAACCTAAAGCAGCCACTGTGCTTTTTAACCCGCTTTTCAGATGTTACTGATACGCTTTAATTCTCCTGGTACAAGTATCATACTCCTAAAGGAGGAACACTGGGTGAATAACAGAGTATTTGTAACTACGTAAGAGAGAGAGAGAGAGAGAGAGAGAGAGAGAGAGAGAGAGAGAGAGAGAGAGAGAGAGAGAGAGAGAGAGAGAGAGAGAGAGAGAGAGAGAAAATTGCTCTGACCGAACTGTCGCAAAAGACGTTTTAAAGGAACTAAAACCATCAGCTCATAGTTATGGATGTCTTCTAATTACCCACATTTTCTTTCTTCTAGAGGTTTCTCTTGGGGGAACTTGCACAGCAGACGATGACTGCCTTACTCCAGCTGACATGGACTGTGATGATCTGACCAAGAAGTGCTGTGAGATTGTTGATGATTTTGTCGTTTAAAGGGTCAGGCATCAGAGACAACGATCGAAATAACTCTGTCACTGTTTTTATTTTTTTATTTTATTTTTTATTTTTTTATTTTGTTTACATTTGGTCAAGTTTTGATTTTAATGGATTGTGGAAGAGTTCGTTTTTCTAGCTTTTCTTTAGAAACACTGAGGCAAGATACACGTGACATTGTAGGTCATCCACTAGCGAGCGGCGTGTTTTCACACGTGGTCAGCAATCTGTGCCAGCGAACTCTGACATGTTAGTGTGAAATAGCTCAGATCACAAGCGAATGATAACTACAAGCTAGTATCCTCCTTCATTGGCTCTGTCGATGCCCGTTTTAACCGCTTGCTTCCCTTTATATAATAAATCAAGCATAAGGCGTCGTCGTCCCGAACTAAATCCTTTGTATGTCATCAAAAATATTGAATTCTGGGTAGGGAATTCCTTTTGAAAAATGACGTCAGAGCCTTTCCGCGATTGGTCAATGCATTTCGGAGCCGGACTACAACATAATTTCGGTCACACTTAAAGTTAACGCTTCTTAAAACTGCTTTCCATACGAAATACACGGGTGCATAGGGTCAGTTATCAATTTAACTTACCTTGAGTGAGATCGACAGAACGTACAGTACACAAATACGAACGGAAAATCTCGGAAACCGAGGAGTCGACACATGCTCGAGAACTCACGTGTAACGTTCGAATTTGAAAATTCTATTTTCATCCCAGATATTAGTGTGCCAGATTGGCTTAGTGGTAGTGCGCTCGCCCATGAACCCGGCGGTCACAGGTTCAATACGCATATAGTTGGCAAGAATATTTATTAACAAAAAATTGGTTTTAAAAATACAACTATTTTGGTATTTTCTAAACTCGTAATTCTTCAATCAATCAATCAATATGAGGCTTATATCGCGCGTATTCCGTGGGTACAGTTCTAAGCGCAGGGATTTTTTATTGTTTTTATTTGTATGCAATGTATATCGCGCACATATTCAAGGCGCAGGGATTTATTTATGCCGTGTGAGATGGATTTTTTTACACAATACATTACGCATTCACATCGGCCAGCAGATCGCAGCCATTTCGGCGCATATCCTACTTTTCACGGCCTATTATTCCAAGTCACACGGGTATTTTGGTGGACATTTTTATCTATGCCTATACAATTTTGCCAGGAAAGACCCTTTTGTCAATCGTGGGATTTTTAACGTGCACACCCCAATGTAGTGTACACGAAAGACTAGCACTTGAACCCTCCACCTAGGTTAGGAAAGGGGGGAGAAAATTGCTAACGCCCTGACCCAGGGTCGAACTCCCAACCTCTCGCTTCCGAGCGCAAGTGCGTTACTACTCGGCCACCCAGTCCACAATTCTTGTATTTTATTCATTTTAATTAATTCGAAAGGTTTGAGTGATGTATTGAAGATCGAATTTATCAAAGGGTTGTATAATTATCGAGTACCTCTGGTAAACGATTTCCCAGAATTACTCATTCTATTTTAAGTAACGTCGGCTTTTGGGGAAATCCCGATGGGTGATTGTAGCACCGCGCGTCGACTGGATGTAAAGGTGGTTGCCTACTTCTAGTTTAATCCACTTCTGCTCAGATCCGATATGTGCTTTCTGCACTGTCTGCTCTATATAATGCTCGTTTATGAAAACACGCAAATCGGAGCTGACTTTCGGCATTGGCCTTGTCGATGTGATCGCGTCACTTTGTTCACAGATCGCCAACAACATCTGAAGACACGCCGCTCGGTAGTGATTTGGCTACTATGTCAATTGTCGCTGGCCCCAGTATTGCAAAGGAAAAGCAAGAAAGAGCAAGTACTCCACAACCAATAAAAGCCCGACAGAATTGTTTCCCGAATCCGTCTATTATGATGACCCACATCACGTAATATGATTATTTCAAGCACAGTAGGTTTATAGGTATAACCCAGGCAAACAAATGTTCTGCCTTGAATACATCATTTTGAACACTTGACACCGACATAGTATTGTGTTGACAGTGCCATCAATATATGAATGGGTTAGTGAGTTTTGAAGAAATAGGGTTCGTATGTATTTTACGCACAAAAAAATAATGACTGTCGGACTTTCAAAGTTTAAATGTTTCTTAAAGTGTGATTCTGACAGGTGACTCTTGAGTACCATGTATTTGAGGACAGAAGTATAATTATGCTTGATCCGAACTATACAATTGTCTTTTTATTTTAGATTTTTGTTAATTTTTTTAAGATTTTGTTCATATATAACAAGATGGCTATTTACTGTAAGTTCGTTTTTAAGAAAAAAAATCGGAAAGAAAATACAGTGCGTTACTTTACTTCACTCTTTTGGGAGCATCTGTCTGCCTTCTTAAGTGGTATTTGATGAGTCAGGTATCAGACAAACCCAAAAGTATCCTTAGCGGATTATGACTTTATTCAGTTATTCTGCAGAAAAGACAAATGCTGGAGAAAGACCGTTCTTTTCTGCAGCATTTCTGCATAATGTCATCTTTCGCCGAAGCAGCGTTTTTTTCTGCAGCAAAACATTTTACTGCAGTAAAATTGAAATCAAGAATGCTGCAGTAAAACGGTGCTGTTGTTTTACTGCAGAAAACCTGTTTACATTTTTTTCTGCAGCATTTTGTACTGGCTCTTGGCGGATTATGACATTATTCAGTTATTCTGGAGAAAAACCGAAATGCTGGAGAAAAACCTGTCTTTTCTGCAGCATTTCTGCATAATGTCATCTTTCGGCGAAGCACCTTTTTTTTTTACTGCAAGAAAACAGTTTTTTCTGAAGCATAAATGTTTACTTGGTTTTCTGCAGCATTATTGCGATTTACTTTTTCTTCAGAATAGTCTGTCACAGTTTTTCAGGAGAAAAACGAAGGACCTTGTAAAGTAGCGTTTGTATTTGTCGCCCCCTGGGATAGTATAATAGTTTGTAACTATTGGTAATTCTACGACAGAGGGGGGCTCGCGTGCTCCAACATTATAATGAGCCAGTACAAAATGCTGCAGAAAAAGTGTAAACAGGTTTTCTGCAGTA
>NC_090248.1:33195466-33205466 GCF_037325665.1 Littorina saxatilis
AAAGTGACGAACGAACAAGAAGAAATACGTATCCTACATACGTGAGAGAGACACCCGTGAGATAATAATCGTTCAAATCACACGTGTGTATATCATGTAAATGAGGTCATGTCAAGCAAGTCTGGCAGGGACCTGTTTTTCCACTGCTTAATTATGATGCCAAAGTCACCGAGATAAACGTCATTATAGAAGAAGAAACAAATTGCGCTCGCTAATCACCCTCGATGAATTTTTAGAACTAACACGTCACGCCACACTTTCAGAGTGACGTTTCTTTACTTTGACGTAATAGATTGCACGAGGTTTTGGATGAGATCGAGGTTCCAAAACAAGCGTCTTCAATTTAGCTGCCTCGACTGCAGGACATTTTCAGTAAAGTACACGTAAGTACAGTATGTAGGATAAACAGAATAATACATGGCATGCTGTGTCGTACCAGATTTACACTCGTTGCTTTTTCAAATAGTGAACAGCTCGCTTTCGCTCGCAGTTCAATATTTATAAAACCAATTCGTGTAAATCTGGTACGACACAGCAAGGCATGTAGTATTCTCCATGTACACATCCACAGACTCTCGGTTCCCCGGAACACAGTTGGATTGTTTCTCTCCATACTTGTGGCAATCTAACAAATGGAATAATCAACACATTCTAACAAACCAAAGCAAAGCAAACAGTGATGATATTGATTTTTGGTATATGGCCAAATAGAGGTATAGCCTTACTGTCCCTTGCCAGATTAGAGATGGAGTGCACTGACAAGGATGAAGAACACTAACTTGTTGCCAGAACTTTGTGTTGCTGCACTGTCACTTGAATGCACTGACCTCTGCTTCCTCTTTTAACACTACAATTATCACTACTACCGGCACTACAACAACTGACTACTTCTAGTACAAGTACCACTACCAAACATATTTTACTGCCAGCCTTAGATGTGTCATTCTCTCTTAGCCGACTCTCGGAAACGCGTGTTCGCAGCGAACCGTTCTGGTAGCAAAAATGTGCAAAAGGTAAACGGCTGGCCGGTCATATACGAGCCGACTATGTTTTTACCTTATTTTAATGACATTTATGTAAATGCGAAGCATACTTCCCGGACTGAGGGTTTTTAAGGTTAATAGAGGAACTTCGCTACTGCCTCACAAAATAGTAGCTTCGATTATCAAGGGAAAAGGTATGTTCATCTATCTTTCATTTTGTACGCGATTTAGTGCAGATTATTGCACCGCAAAAGGCGCCAGTCGTTTGTTTGTTTGTTTGCTTAACCCCCAGCCGACCACGAAGGGCCATATCAGGGCGGTGCTGCTTTGACATATAACGTACGCCACACACAAAACAGAAGTCGCAGCACAGGCTTCGTGTCTCACCCAGTCACATTATTCTGACTCCGGACCAACCAGTCCTAGCACTAACCCCATAATGCCAGACGCCAGGCGGAGCAGCCACTAGATTGCCAATTTTAAAGTCTTAGGTATGACCCGGCCGGGGTTCGAACCCACGACCTCCCGATCACGGGGCGGACGCCTTACCACTAGGCCAACCGTGCCGGTCGCCAGTCGTTCGCTGTACGTGTAAACACAATGTTACTAACTGTCTAGAAAGCGTGGCACCGCAGCTGGCAGCGATCGCGCAAAAAAAGCGCGAATGACAAATCTTAGCTTACTACTACGACTACCACTACTTTTTCTTTGTATGTAGGCCTATGCACGAGATCACCGTAGTATTTCTACTGTATTTAAAGATACAACACCTTTATGCAGCTATTTTTGGAAAGTTTTCACACGAACTCTACCTTCAAAAAGTTCGAAGGGCATTCGCGGTAATGTAGTCAGAAACACCTGCAAAAAATCGCTGGAAAAAGCCCCGTGACTATGCTAAATACTTAAAATGAATTTTAATCAGCAAGCAGTTTTCTTCTTCCACTCTCCTGTGTCAGGAGTCCCAACTTCCCTTCGTTAACATATGTTATTTTGTCCTGATAGCTACCCATTCTACAAAACCGATTAAAACCGCTGGATTCAGGAACCTGTTATTAAGCACACGCATGCACATTCCATGCCGCACGAGGCTATTACGCATCACCTAAAGTAACACAGTCATTGTACATTGGATAATATACACGGTTTCAAAAGACTACCGAATACAACATTTATTTTTGAATAATAGAACGCCCACACAGTCATTCTTAGGCATTCCTCGTGTGTTTTGTCATCAATTTAACCTTCAAACCGAACTCTGTTGCTCATTTGGTCGATTTCAAATATGTATGCAACAGCGCGTCTTCTCAGGTGAAACATGTAGGACGAAAATCAAAGGCGGTGGAAGAAGACACTCAAAAACAGCCGTTTCTAATTTGAACAGCTAATCACTCAAACACTTATTTTAAGGAGTTCCTGGTGTGTCGAAACTTGGTTACACCCCCAAACCGAATTGTATCGCTCCTGGCACTATTGGAGACAATTTGTTGGTCAGTTATATCCCTTAACATCTATTTGGATCGTTTTATAGGAGGAGACAAAGTTACAGTTACAGGTCAGTTACATACCTTTCAGGGTTTGTGAGCTGATGGGGAGTTTACCGATTTGTTCTTTCCAACAGGTGAGAAAAGCGGAGCTATTTCTGTGATCGCGTCGGCCTTGACAGTTATGCTGGTCGCCGCTTCCGGGCGCCTCTTCTCGCTTCACTGACTTGCCTGACGTCATATCCCCCAACGCTACCGAGTTGGACCTTCGACTTGAGCATCGCCCTTGGACATCGAGATTGAACTTTTTGTGTGTTTTAGTGGTTTTGTTTTTGCTCTCTTTTTACTTTTACTATTGACAATTACCAGTAAAACTAGAAACAACAACGTCTTATAAACACAATTTTAAGTCTTTAACATAAGAAACAATAACTGAAAGAACAAAATAAACGAAAACGGCAGAGCGCACATATAGACAGACAACGTGCCACAAGCCCCCCCACACACACACACACACACACACACACACACACACACACACACACACACTAAACGCGCTTGCCGCGAATTACTTGACATCATTGCAGAATTCATGTATGTGTCTTGTATGATTATTACTGCTCTATATTATGCCTTTATGATCATTAAGCTATCTCTCTCTCCCTCTCTCTCTCTCTCTCATTAAGAGGGTTCTATGTCTTTCTATCCTATGATCTCCAATTTCAGTCGTTCGCACTTTCTATTTCTGTGGTTACAACTGTTTCAATCTACAGTGAGTGAACAAAAGCCATTACAGTTCAAATAATAGCTATAGTCCCCATTTTGAATTTCGTAGGTTTCGCCTTACACTGTGGCAAATTGAGCATTGTGTAAGCAGCCTCAACATGTCTTCGTTAACTTTTCTATCAGTGTCGGTTTGCGTTCGGGTAACCGTTTTTGTCGCTGGTCACCTTCCATGATTTCTTATGTCAATGTTTTTTCTCCAGGAAACTATGGTCTCTTTATCCCTTTCACGCCTTTCCTTGACCCCCCCAATCCCCCGCTTCCAATTCCCGCTTCCCCCATCACCCCCCCCCCTTCACCCCGTTTCTTCTGTTGTTCATGTCCCTTTCGACCAGTCGACGTGTGATCCACATACTCTTGTGGTGGTGAAATAGAACGGTCAACCCGAACAAAAACCGACTTTATCCGAAACCATGCAGTCGTGTACGTGACAGATGGAAGTGTTAACTCATTTACACCAATTATTCCTCTACTGAATCATCTTACTGTTGTAACATGTGATTTCCCATTCGTGATAAGAAAATCAATTTCAAATGTACACAACAAGGCATTATGGATCGTGTACCTTCCCACACATGTTTGATAACTTTTTAAGCCTTGAAGAGAGGCTTTTGTTTTTTTCGACATAAGGCAAAAGAAAGTGTTATATTTCAAAGACACTGCAATGTCGAGATGTACTGTCAGTGATTATTCTGGGGGCTTGTGTAATACACATAATAAAAAAAAGATACATAAAAAAGAACACGTAACAGCACCAACAACAAGAAGAGAAACAACATTCAGGGGTGACTGCATGTTTGACATCCCTTTTCCCTTTTTTTTTAAAGCCATGACCCCACCTGAACATTTGAATAATCTTGGCGATCACGATCAGCTGAGAAATTAGATGTTGAAAAACTATTGTAAAACAAAACACAAAGAGAAATCAACACTTACAAGATCTTTAAATGTCAAATCAGCTTGTTGGCAAGCGCCTTGAGTTTTCGACACACTTAGGCGACTGCATGACCATTTTGATGATGATTTTCTTTTACATGTGTGGTAGAGTCCGTGTCACAGTGACATCATCTTTCCTCTTTGCTTTCCTCATACTAAGTGAGGACTCCAACTTAATGCGTGGTTTCATAATAATCCGTCCATTAATGTAGCCTACTCCACTTTGCTCGTGTGTAGGTTTGTTTTTCTTATATTTTCTACTAGCTTCCTTGTTTTGTTTTGCTTTTAGCTTAATTGAATTAAAAAAAATGAAACCGTTTTTTTGAGTGAGTTGTGTGTTGTACATAGCACTAAGCAAAACACAGAACTGTCAGCTCTCTGTCTTTCATCGCCAGCATCTCCGTTACCTATGACACCGATGTTGTGACGCTGAGGGGATGGAGCAAGAGACAGATAGAGAGAGGGGTTAAGGGATAGGAGAGGAGAGAAATGGAGAGAGGTTATGTGTGTGTGGCAAGTGTGTGTGTGTGTGTTAGTGTGCGGGGGGGAGAAGAAGACACTTTAAAGAGAGAAAAAAGAGAGTACAGAGAAGCCGGAGAAAGGGGGGGGGGGGGGGGGGGGGAGGTCAGAACGCTTGTTTTATTGGCAGTCAAAGATGTATAATCTTTAATAATCTGTAATTACCGTTCAGCAGGAATATGCCCCCTGGCTGTTGCAAGGCCCGAACACACACACACACACACACACACACACATACACACACACACACACACACACAGACACACACATTCACTCACACACACGCACACACACACACAAAACACACACACGCACACACACACACATGCGCTCGCGAACATTTTTACAATAAAACAACCAATCTCTTTTTGAATTATAAAGGTTGTCACACAATTAAAAATCTTATTACCCCCAAAACAACAATAATGATACTGAAACAGAATAGTATTTCAACTGACAGTAACGCACGGGAGGGTACCATTGCTGTTTACAACATGTATAATAAGCAAGTTTCTACGGTTACCTCCCTTATGGGCAAAATATACCTGCGCAGTGGAGCGGAGTGGCGCAGTGGTTAGAGCGCTTGCCTCTCACGCTGGAGGTCGTGGTTCGTCCCCCACTCGGGGACAAATACAAATACCCGATTTTTCCGAGCGCTCTCCAGTCCACCCAGCTGGAAATGGGTACCTGACCCTATTCAGGGCCGGGGAAGGCAAAGGCAGCGAGGGAGATGAGATGGGCACCGCCCTCATAAAAAGCTGGCCCCCAGAAAAGTGGAGATCTCTAACATCTCTCTCCCCTACGACCAGATGGTTATGGGAATACCTTTACCTTTACCTTTATACCTGCGCAGTTTCAGCGGCACAGCCGACGCACGGCCTATTATTTATGCCGCGACAGGGATTATGACGAGTACTTGGCCTGTTATCCTTTCATGCAACGTGTAGCGGGCTGGGATAAACTGCAGTGCGTCGTCGGTCCTGCTGAAGTTACATAGGTGAGCGGAGCCCCTTACGTACTTACGTGTGCGTGCCTGTTTAGAACTAATCATTCATGTGACAATCAAAAGATAAAGAAACAAACACACCAGCAAACAGCAAGAAAACAAATCCAATTCGGCCTTCTAAGAATACGAAGGCAAAAACAACACTTTGTTTCTATAAATTGCTTCCTGGAAGATGTCTGTGTGAAATATACATTTGAGTAACATCACTCAATCTATTCAGCTGTCAGCAATGCACAATGAATTTTCACTACCTCTTTGGATTGTCTAAATAGATATGGTTATTTCGTGAGTTCAGGTATGCACCATAACACGCAGTGCATAGTCTTGAAGTAAGGGGAGCAACTCCTACTAAATTGTGATGTCAAATGGGAGACCGATGTGTCGCGACAAAGCTAAATTACCTTACCGTGAACGACATTAATTGTGTGCGAATGCGTTTTTATCGCTGGCACTGTGTGCTACGTCGTCAACAACAACAACAACAACAACACCTCCACCATCACCACCACCTTAACAACAACATTAACAACATCAACAACAACAACAACAGGTGGTATCAAAAAGGTCATGAAGATTACTAGTATTACATTTTATAATGCAAGGGGCACTATAACTGTGACTGTTAAGCAGGCAAAGTGACATGAGTTGCTTACCTTGAATACAACACTTTCCGTTGAAAAACGGTCCTGCAAATAACATTCACCACCTACACAACATGGCCCACGAACTTCTAACAGCCCTCCATCGCTTTGTGTGTGTGTGTGTGTGTGTGTGTGTGTGTGTGTGTGGCCGTGTGTGTGGCCGTGTGTGTGTGTGGCCGTGTGTGTGTGTGTGGCGGTGTATGTGTATGGTGTGTGTGTGTGTGCGTGCGTGCGTGTGTGTGTGTGTGTGTGGGTGTGTGCGCCCGCGCGCGCGCGTGTGTGTGTGTGTGTGTGTGTTTGTGTGTGTGTGTGTGTATGTGAGTGCGTGTACGTGTACGTGTGTGTGTGTGTGTGTGTGTGTGTGTGAATGAGTGGGTGCGCGCGTGTGTGTGTGTGTGTGTGTGTGTGTGTGTGTGTGTGTGTGTGTGTGTGTGTGTGTGTGTGTGTGTGTGTGTGTCATGCACATGACAATGAAAAGACAAACACAAATATTAGCAACCAATGCAAATGCAATTTAGCCTTCAAAGAACGTGAATGCACGAACAACATTCTTGGTTTTTACATTTAGTCAAGTTTTGACTAAATGTTTTAACGTAGAGGGGGGAATCGAGACGAGGGTCGTGGTGTATGTGTGTGTGTGTGTATGCGTGTGTGTGTGTGTGTGTGTGTGTGTGTGTGTGTGTGTGTGTGTGTGTGTGTGTGTGTGTAGAGCGATTTAGAGTAAACTACTGGACCGATCTTTATGACATTTGACATGAGAGTTCCTGGGTATGATATCCCCGAAAAATTTTTCATTTTTTGGATAAATGTCTTTGATGACGTCATATCCGGCTTTTTGTAAAAGTTGAGGCGGCACTGTCACACCCTCATTTTTCAATCAAATTGATTAAAATTTTGGCCAAGCAATCTCCGACGAAGGCCGGACTTTGGTATTGCATTTCAGCTTGGAGGCCTAAAAATTAATTAATGACTTTGGTCATTAAAAATCTGAAAATTGTAATTACATTTTGTTTTCTTCAAAACGATCCAAAATTACGTTCATCTTATTCTTCATCATTTTCTGATTCCAAAAACATATAAATATGTTATATTCGGATTTAAAACAAGCTCTGAAAATTAAAAATGTAAAAATTATGATTAAAATAAAATGCCCGAAATCGATTTAAAAACAATTTCATCTTATTCCTTGTCGGTTTTTCAATCCAAAAACAAATACATATGATATGTTTGGATTAAAAACACGCTCAGAAAGTTAAAACGAAGATAGGTACAGAAAAGCGTGCTATCCCGCTCAGCGCGACCATTATCGCACTATTCTTGGCTTGTCGATTTCACTGCCTTTGCCACGATCGAGCGGTGGACTGACGAAACTACGAGTATGCGGTCTTGGTGAAAAAATGCAGTGCGTTCAGTTGTATTCTGTGAGTTCGACAGCTTGACTAAATGTAGTAATTTTGCCTTACGCGACTTGTTTTTTATTACAGTACTACTACTACACAGTAATGTCTTGAAAGATGTCTGTGTGTAATGTACATCTGAGCAATATTAATCAATCTCTCAGCTGACAATGCACAATGACTCGGTATTGATTATTTTCTCTTCGCTAATGTGTGTGTGTGTGTGTGTGTGTGTGTGTGTGTGTGTGTGTGTGTGTGTTCAAAGACACAGCCGCGCTCCATCAAACAGCCCACAGTATTGAAGTAAGGGGAGCAACTCCTACTAAATTGGGGTGTCACCATCGCCACATAAGTAACAAGGAACTTAGTCGATAAATATCGACAGGGGGCCGACTAATGGTGTAAATGTGAAATGTGTGTATGATAATGGGTGTGGGTCTGAAATGAAGTTAGGTAGTAGTTAACATTTGTTTTGAATAATTATTGGTATTTTGACAATGTGGGTAGCATGGAAATGTAAGCATTTGAATGTAAGTCTTAGGTACCATTGTACCCAGGAAGAGAGACGAGAGATAGGAGTAGATTGCAATAGCTTGTGTGGTCTTTGAGTTTTGTTTTTGGAAAGATATTGTTGAAGAAAAAGAAGACAATTACAGTAATGCAATATTTATTGTGAAAACCAACGATTGTACAAAGAACATGTGAAGCAACATTATGTCTATGATGGTGTGAAGAAAATTAGTTATGATTTATACTATTATTATTTAGACTTGAGACTGACAGTGTTGTGGCGAGCGTTGGCTAATGGTTGCGAGTACATATGTGTGTAGTTGTGGTGTGTGTGTGTGTTTGCGCGTTGGTTTGGATTATGGGTGTAATTTGTAAAACAGATGTGACAGTAATAATGGAGTTCACATCAGTGAGGTTAGTTTGAAATGGAACACACGCACGTTTTTGAAAAAAACAATATGAAATTTTGAACCATGAGATCTTTATTAAATAATAAACTGAACATCACCAAACATCAAAGCAATTATTAATAAGGTTTGAAAAGCTTGACTTACTATGTTAAATAGTGGATTGAAGGCTGAAAACGTCATTTACAAATTACATCTGAGATGGGGAGGGCGGGTGGGGGAAGTGCTGAAAGTGTGGATGAGAATTAAAAAAAAAATGCTGAGTGACAACAGGGAGGTTAAAGGCTGCCCTTTTCGTAGCGTTCATTAATTAATTCCTATTGTTTACATGTGCCAATAATGTTATAAAACTGTACCTAAGGGGATATAATAACGATTGGCTGTAGCTTTCGAACACAGAAAAAAATATTTCAGTATTGCAAAGTGGTTTTGATAGTGTCGAATGTAAGCAGAACAGTCTCAAAGTGAAAGTGGATGTTTTCCGGAAATTGCGAAGTTAACAAGAATACAGAAAAGCGCGCTTTCCTGCTTAGCACAATACGCTACCGCACTAATCTGGCGTGTCAATATCACTACGTTTTGGACGTGGAAGGTGAGCGATTTCCTTCATTTGGGGATTGACGACGCTGTACTATCTGTGTTGACGGTCTAAAAATTGCCCAACCTCTGCTTTGAGACACATGTTTACGCTAGGTACACGTGCACTCAAGTTAACCTCTACTTTGACCTGTGTGCCAAGAGTCAGTTGAGAGAGAGAGAAAGCGAGAGCGAGAAAGAGAGAGAGAGAGAGAGAGAGAGAGAGAGAGAGAGAGAGAGACACACACACACACACACACACACACATAGACAGAGACAGACATAGAAAGACAGAAGCGGAGAGACTCAGAGGGAGACACAGACAAAGACATACATACAGAGAGAGAGAGAGAGAGAGAGAGAGAGAGAGAGAGAGAGAGAGAGAGAGAGAGAGAGAGAGAGAGAGAGAGAGAGAGAGAGAGAGAGAGAGAGAGAGAGAGAGAGAGAGAGAGAGAGAGAGAAAATGTAACTGATCTCGTGAGAACGGTTGAGGCTTTGCAAGGTTTTGACGGCAACAATAATTATTGTAGTTCTCTAAGACTTTATTTCTGTTTGATTTGTAATATGTTGGGAAGACATATTTATCAATTGATCAACAAAATAAAACATAATACAAAACGACACAACATTGTTAAAATCATTATTGGCCAACGTTGAACGTTTACGAAGGCCTCAATCTTCCCGCGCCGTAGACCAGATTAATAGGTGCTTGATTTTGGTATTTTGATTTACATAACATTAAACCTTTCTTGGGGTTCATG
>NC_090248.1:33207966-33237966 GCF_037325665.1 Littorina saxatilis
ATTATGATCAAAATTAAATTTCCGAAATCGATTTAAAAACAATTTCATCTTATTCCGTGTCGGTTCCTGATTCCAAAAACATATAGATATGATATGTTTGGATTAAAAACACGCTCAGAAAGTTAAAACGAAGAGAGGTACAGAAAAGCATGCTATGCAGCACAGCGAAACCACTACCGCGCTGAACCGGCTCGTCAGTTTCACTCCGTTTTGCACAAGCGGCGGACTACGGTCATTGTGAAAAAATGCAGTGCGTTCAGTTTCATTCTGTGAGTTCCACAGCTTGACTAAATGTAGTAATTTCGCCTTACGCGACTTGTTTGTTTCTGTTTGACATGTCCCAAAGGTTTTTGGTTATGGTTCACACACACACACACACAGTTCACACACACACACACACACACACACACACACACACACACACACATACACACACACACGAACACACAAACACACACATACTCATCCACACACACACACAATTACACAAACACACACACACACACATACATGCACACACAGACACAGACACACATACAAACACACCTGCCCCACACACTCATAAAACACACACACACACACACACACACACACACACACACACACACACACACACACCGTTTTGACTCATCTATTATTTCTTGTTTTTGACAGAAGTCGTTTCTGTAATTTACGACATTTGTGCACTGTTGTTCACTCCTCACCTGAGAAAATAATCTCATTATTTATGTAGAATTCAACGGTATCAATTGCAATGGTTTATATTTGTTTTTGTTTTTAACATGTCGTGCATGGTACTGGTGTAAATTTAGTTTTTCCTGCAACCCGAAAGAGTCCTATTTGTGTGTTAACCTGACAATGGAGAGCGGTTTTTTCTTCTCTCTCTCCTGCAGAGAGCTTCCGTTCGAAGCCATGCTTGCGGCGCAAAAAAACCCGCAAAATCGTGACGTGTTCAGTGAAAAGAATAAAGTGAAGAAAGACTGTGGTCTTAATAAATTCAACTCTTAGTCAATGGATTCCCTCCGTACTATCCAGCTACTCAGACACTTATAAACTGTGTTCGTCTCTTGTGCAGAATGTTCACATGGCTGATCAGTTTCAGTTTAATCTTTATGTGCTTAGTTTATCCGGGGTGAAGAATGTTTCTAACGATTGGACATGCCTCTGCTGCTATTTAGAATTGGTTTTCTCTTTTAACCTCCTATGATTCATTTTGATTCTCTTTTTCTTTCTTTGTCTCAACCCCACCCCCCCCCCCCCCCCCGCAAGTCCTTCACCTATGCTTCATCTTCCCTCTTAAAGTGTTTGTCGTATGACAGAAATGTTCTGTCTTTCAGAACCCCCATGGAAGGTGTACACATCACATGGTTGAAGCCCACGTGTTGACCGCGGCATCTGTATGAGGGGCTGGAGGTGGGGCTCGGGTGGGGATGGGTTGGACATGGTCAAAGAGTAGGTTGGCATGCGTTGTTAGGCACACACACACACATGTTGGTTTATGGTAACGTGACCAACAAGAAGAGCAAACGCTCGATCGAGTCACTTTCGCAGTTCTGAATATTATATGAGGCATCAGATGGACAGGAAGAAATTGCTATTCACAACACAATGAGTCACGTTCACATAAAATTTGAGCCCGGTCACTTTTATAGTTTCCGAGAAAAGCCCAACGTTAAGTTGTGTGTTGCCGAACAGAAAAGGCTAGTTATCTCCCTTGTTTTTCTGATAACGTTCGTAAAAGGCTACAGATGTAAATACTTTGATGTAAAGAATAATCCTACAAAGTTTCAATCACATCCGATGAACTTTGTCAAAGATATAAAATGTCTAATTTTTCCTTTGACGCTGACCTGTGACCTTGAAAAAGGTCAAAGGTCAACGAAACCATCGTTAAAGTGTAGAGGTCATTGGAGGTCACGACTAAACAAAATATGAGCCCGATCGCTTTGATAGTTTCCGAGAAAAGTCCAACGTTAAGGTGGTGTCTACGGACGGCCGGCCGGACGGCCGGCCGGCCGGACAGACTAACACTGACCGATTACATAGAGTCACTTTTTCTCAAGTGACTCAAAAACAATAGGGTCGGTAGTTAGGATTTACGAGGTGTATTTTTTATATTTTTTTTATTTTTCATTTTTTTAGAAATGAAATAAAGTTTTAGGGTCGGCGAGAAAAAAAAAGGTCGGTCGGTTTACCATAAACCAACATATTTTGCGGGGGCCTTAGTAACTCAACACACAAACTTCTTAAGGCTGGAGTCTACCCCTTGTAAAAGTGAAACACGTTCTTTTCGTTTGAAAGAGTTGACAATAAGCATGCCCCGAAGTGATCGCGTCCCTCAGTGCACAGATCAAGCGACCACGTGTGACGAAAGCTTGCCTCATATTTTCCAAGACTGTTCGTTTCACTCTTTCACAAATCATAAAAACGTGACAAGGTTATTTCCGGAATTGCTGTATTGGAACAAACACACAACTACATGTATGTACCAACCATGACACACACGTGAACAGCAAATGAAATGTGTAAACTGTGTCACATCAAAGGTTTAACCACGTTAACAATATGAATACCCCTTAATGTGCTACATTTTGAATTTGTGGTGTTTCTACTACTTGTAACCCTTTCCCATTCTGGCAGAAAACATTCTTCTAGTCTACGCATGAGAAAAAGTAATTATAAGGGGCATGACATTGTAAAGAATAATGTGTATGTAAGTTTAAGGATTGCTAAGGAAAAGACACAAATAAAAGGAAGCTTTAAGTCCATTGTTGATAAGAAAAAACAAACTTGAGTATGGGGTATCAGGGTCTTGCACAAGAACTATCACTACAAACGTTAGAATAATTGGGGAAAAAACACATTTGGGGCACATCAATGTCACAAAAACCTATTTTAATTCTAATTCCTATTTTTAAGGGGAAACTCCAGCCTTAAACAGATGTGTCAATCGCGTCATGGGTGTGGCTGGTTTGTTTGCATACATTAAACGGTTGCTACGGGTATGTGTATAAAAACACCCAGCGCAACGATACATTGCCGAAACATTACCTTCGCCGCCCTATCCGACAGACAATTTGCGTTTCGATCACCTCTAGTGATACCAAGATGGAATCCCTCAGTCTGACTGCGTTTCTCCTTATCGCGTTTTTACAAGGTAACTATGCACTGTGTTTAGCACGAATATAATATACCTTGTCTCTGTTGATGTCGTCATGACGTTCGCAAATACATTTACGAATCTGCGTTGTTCGGATGATTACACGACGAGAAATAGAACCAACCTTTTATTTTAAGGAACTCTTGTCGTCAAAGTCAATCAGTCTCGGAATGGTAATGTTTTGTTTCTTTGTGATTCATATTGATTCAATGAAAATATGTGCCGATGATGAAATGTTACCGAATAATTCATAATATGCAGGTCATTACTGTATATAACTCACGTGAGTAAACTGAGAGTTTCTTGCGCTCGTCAGTATTTTGTTAGCCGTCTTCTTGTTATTTGGGCTTAGCACAGTCGGCATGTGAGCCCACTGGCGGACGTTTTAAGGACAGAGATGGTACTGAAATTAAGATTTGTTTCTTTGGATAGCTTTTCACTTTTTTTCAAGGTCTTCGATAAAAAAAACACCATATTGTTAAAGTGTTGTTTGTCCTGTACAGTATTATTTGAAGGACTTATGGGTCAGAATTGACGTTTTTTGCGACAAGTTTAAGGGTAAAACATGTTGTGATTGGGACGCATTCATCTTCTAGAATAATATAAATAGAACTTTGAAGTGTGTTTCATTTCACTCTAAACAGGCCCTTTGATCCAATAACAGCGCAACTTTTTTTCATATTGCATTTCAGCAATGACTTAATTGGTGGATAGCTTTGAAACGTTTGGAATATTTTGCCTACATATTACACGTACTTCGAGTACAATTTTGGATCGTTTGAGGTATTTGTTCAGATGTTATTCAATGATCCGGAATTTGTTTGTAAAACCCATCATAGGAATGTTTACTTGTGTCCAACGAACTCATGACTTCGCATGTCTACAGACAAATGATTAATCCAGGTACTGCCTAAGTTTCATTTGCGTGTCACCCCTGGAGTTAATTTTCAAGTCATGAAAATACATGAGAAAAAATGTGAACGTTCACTCTGTTTCGCACTGCCCGACAGCATGATGTGGCTGGCCCAACGTTGGGCCAACCACAGCGTCTTGAGCGGGCCAACCTAGACAGCTGACTCAGCTTCGGGACGGCCTGCTCATCGTATCTGTGTTGCGCCAACGTTGGCATCGTGTCGATGCCAACTTTCCCCCGATTCTCTGCCGACGAATGACGTGATATGTTCTAAAAGCCCGACCATGATCGATGTTCCCCCGCTTCTCTGCCGATGAATGACGTACCATGCTTTTGCCCGCGCCTCTCTCTCTCGATCATGTGCCGATCTTCTGCCGACGAATGTTATATGTTATATGAAGTCTTATATCGCGCGCGTATCTCCAGACTCGGACTCAAGGTGCAGGGATCTATTTATGCCGTGTGAGATGGAATTTTTTACACAATACATCACGCATTCACATCGACCAGCAGATCGCAGCCATTTTGGCGCATATCATACTTTTCACGGCCTATTATTCCAAGTCACACGGGTATTTTGGTGGACATTTTTTACCTATGCCTATACAATTTTGCCAGGAAAGACCCTTTTGTCAATCGTGGGATCTTTAACGTGCACACCCCAATGTAGTGTACACGAATGACGTGATATGTTCTAAAAATCCGACCATGATCGATGTTCCCCCGCTTCTCTGCCGGCGAATGACGTAATTATGTTATACGTAATGTGTTTTGCCCGCCTCTCTCCCGATCATGTGCCGATGAATGACGTAATAATGTTCTTTTTCAGCCACTAATGCCACAAAAGCAGCTATAGTCTGTTTCACGGAGAAAAAAATTAAGCTTTTTCGTAATTTTCTAACAGGGAAACCTCTTTACGTGTGCTCAAAGAGCAAATCGCTTTTTTTTTTAAATCGTATATTTAATAACAAGTATGATTGACCAAAAAACTAAAACTTAGGCACCACACACCACCAAAAATAGAAAATGTCCGAAGTGATGAGGTGGCAAGGACATGAGGTCATGCCCCCCCAGATGCGGTCATCGACTCATGAGAATTACGTCACTTGTAAAGGTCTTCGGTACCAAGAAAGACTCTCTCTCTCTCTCTCTCTCTCTCTCTCTCTCTCTCTCTCTCTCTCTCTCTCTCTCTCTCTCTCTCTCTCTCTCTCTCTTCTATGATGAGGGTAACTGTGAGCACGAACTCTTTTAACAATGAGCAATTTAGAAATGCTCCTATTTTATATTAATTGTTTGCTCTAGATTAGTTCTAATAAGTGGGTCATTCTCAGATTGCTGTCCCAGATGGGGATGACCTACTTCATGAAAGGAATACAACCATCATTTTTCCATCAAATCAACTATACAACAATTTAAGTCTTTACTTAAATTTGGTTATGACTTGGTTCGGCTATCAACTCCGTAAGATGTACATGTACTGTAACTAGTAAGACGTTCGGAAATGATCATTTGTTCACCTTTCTGTAGAAAGTCACACCGAGGATAAGTCAAGGGAGGTAAATCTCCCAACTTCCTTTTTCGTCTTGAACTTGGCGTGGTAAGACGTGTCGTAACAGAGAATATCTGTATTGTGTCCCAGGGAATACATTTATATGTTTTCAACCCAAATTTCACAACTTTTCTTTTGCTAATTTGTTTGACATTTTAGTTTGCTAAAAATCGGCTGATTGAAGCCACCATTTTGTGACATTACTCTCTTGACAAAAAACAGACGTTTAATTTCCAGTAAACTAAGAGTGAAGAGTGCAAACAAAGTGTACAGGTGCAAAGAGATTATGCGCATGTTTATGACCACAATATCCGGTGTTTTTTAAAATCTTTGTTTTACTCGTAATTTGACCAGGCCCACAATGCTGTTCGGTCGAGGCATCGTGTCAGGAATTACCCGGCACAGATAACCACTCATGGGCACACAATAACAATGTGTTGGATCTACCTTGCAGGGACACTTTATTTGTACACATGACTGCTACACAAACACAGCTTTTGTTACTAAATATGTGACCCTCCACCACGAAATGAGTCGCATGTCACCTCGCGCGGTTCTGCGCTAGGCTTAATATAAGTCCGGGGAGTGTCTGGTAACAGTGTGAGTGTCACCTTAGTCACAGGCTTATAACTCAAACAGTGTTTGCTCTTTTCTAAAGCGGTTTTCACCACTGGATAGAGCATAAAAAAACTCTTTAGGAAAATGTAAAAATATGAAAATCATGCAAAGGTGACATGCGACTCATCCCGTGGTGGAGGGTCAGATATATAGTTTTGTTTGCCAGTAATTGCAACATGAATCTCAGAGGAGGTCGTGGTGTCAGACATTTTGGCCTCGACCGAGCAAGACGTTTTTGCATTTAATTAAATAATGAACAAGATTAAAAAAACAAAAAAACTACTTGAACACAATTGCATCCTGTCATGAGTCTGGAACCAGAAATGCTTACAACAGTAGAAATGGTTGGTTATTGAGCGCGAGACTTGCAGTTTTACTTCCGTGTCTGTCAAATTGTCAATGCCTCGACCGAACATGGTTTTGGACGGTTAAGTACTCTGCCGCTCCATATAAGGGAAACCAACAAGTTTCTTTGAACGTTTTGTCCACTTATAGTTTTATCACACACTAATATATTGCACAGGAAGTTTTCAACGATTTTCTTTGAACTTTATTTTTTCAATGACTATGTGATAATGTCACTTTTTTGGACCATTACTCTGAGAATGACCCAAGTATTAAAGTTCATTTCCCTCTATTGCATGGCGTGGTTGCATTTACACATTCTAAATTCAGCTAAAAATGGTTTCTCAAATTCAGTATTAACTTCTTTGGTTATTGAATTGTTTATGTTTTGAAAGTAATGTTCCCTAGTTTGGGCGAGGGCTGGATGCAAAAAGTGTTTATTCTATAATTAAATGCAAAAACAATAAAAACAAATAATAAAAAAGCTTTTCTTTAAATCCCAAAACAAAACTAAGCATTCTATAGATCTTTCTTCGGAGCTTCTTAATACACAGTGGTCGAGCACCAAGGTTTGTTGGAACTCAACCAAATACTGACTAAAGGTACGGGATTTACAGAAAAGGTGAACCTGGATACAGGATTGTAAGCAAAATCCCCTACTCGTATTCACTGGCTTTGCATGTTGCAAAACACTTGTAATAAATACAGAGACTGGCTCCTGTAGAGACGAAAAGCCTCAAAAGATATTCACATCAGCAGAAGTACATTAGGATTATATACCTGTGACATCAGTAAATGTCAACCTGCAGATGGGTTTCAGCGAGTAACTGGAAAGCGTGTATGTTGTGCAAATAAATGCCAGGAAAACCAGTCGATTCTTTATTCTTTTTTTTCTGTTCTTCACACAAACACACGCACGCACGCACGCACGCACGCACGGACCCAAGCACGCACACACACACACACACACACACGCACACACATACACATGTACACACACACACACACACACATACACACACACACACATACACACATGTACACACACACACACACACACACATGTACACACACACACACACACACACACACACACACACATGCACACACACACACACACACATGTACACACACACACACACACACACACACACACACACACACACACACAGAAAGAGCATATAGGTGAAACTGTGCAAGAAAGCGAGACACTAGATCTAGATCTGTCTGTCTGCATGTAGCCTACTTACAGGGACACGACTGCCAACTCGTCTCGACCCGCTCAAAATAATAATGACCGAGACTTTCAGTACTTCCTTCGCGTGACGTCTAACCCTCTTTCGTCATAATGTGACGTCAATGTAATGTGACGTCTTCAAATGTTAGAGTTTCTACCACAGACATACACACGCACGCACGCACGCACATACGCATATACGCACGCACGCACGCACGCACGCACGCACAGACAGACAAAGTTACGATCGCATAGGCTACACTTACGTGAGCCAAATAGGCTACACTTACGTGAGCCAAAACGTACCTAACCTGGTTACTGGCGTGTCTGCTTTTTATTTCAACAGTACCTGTAGTCAGGGGAAAACAACATTATAAGTCAAAACACTAACTGAAGATAAGTATAAATGCATCGAAAGTAAACTCTTTTTGCACCAAGAGCACTCAACCGGCAGCAGACAATGATAAATCTTAGTGAAGAATACAACTATTCATACGATTCGGTGCATTTGCTGTCGAACAGAACTACTCATGCATGCTGTGAATGTGTCCTGTCTCTAGCGATTGACGCGAACGTGGTGGGTGGTTCCTGCACAACACCTGATGGTGTCAACACAAAAGGATCATGTACAGATGCATCCGCTCTGTGCTCAGCAACCACAGCAGGCACGTGCTCTGCAAAACTGGCTACACTGGAACGGATGGAGCAGGCTGCGGTACGTACGAGGCTCAACTTGTAGGATCGCTTACTTACCGTCGCTTACTTAACATAGGAACGCGTTTGCAAAATTAAAAATTAAAAAACACACAATGCAAATAAGGAAGTATGAAGTTCAGAAGTTTCTTACCATATCGGCTGAGTAACAGTTTATTTTACCAGTGTAGATATGCAACTGAATTTAAAAAAAACCCGTCTTTCTATGAAATCGTATGGAAATGGATATCGCCTATCACAAAAGAGACTTCGTTCAAGTTGGGGACGAGTTCATATTATGAATGTTTTTTGTCTCTAGTGGTTTCCGCTAACAAGTTTGGAGGTTCCTGTACAGCTCACACTGCCGATACAAAAGGATCCTGTGAAGATGCAAACGCTCTGTGCTCAGCAACCACAGGGGGCACGTGTAGTGCCTGTAAAACTGGCTACACTGGAACGAACGGAGCTGGCTGCGGTAAGTAGGATTTTGAGGTTTAACTTATAAGAAATGATAACTTTCAGCATCACTAATAGTTGTTTAGTGTGTTAGTGTGTGTGAGTGTATGTTTGTGTGAGTGTGTGTGTGTGTGTGTGTGTGTGTGTGTATGTGGTTGTGTGTATGTGTGTGTGTGTGTGTGTGTGTGTGTGTGTGTGTGTGTGTGTGTGTGTGTGTGTGTGTGTGTGTGTATGTTCGTGTGAGTGTGTGTGTGTGTGTGTGTGTAAAATCCTCATGGATTTTTGCAACACCGCAGTTGAGAAGAAAAAGGCCGTGCATGGTCGAAGTTCAGTCGGTAGCAAGTTTGCTTTAAGTTTAAAGTTACTGGACTTCTCGCTTCCAGTGGTAGCGGGGGGGGGGGGGGGGGGGACGTAGCTCAGTTGGTAGCGCACTGGCTTTGTAGCCATGGTCACTATTAGTGTGGGTTCGATCCCCACGTTCGACGATAGATTTATTTCTCGGAGTCAACTTTGTGCAGACTCTCTTCGGTGTCCGAACACCCCCGTGTGCTCACATGCGCACGACAAAGATCCCAAGTTCACAGGGAGAGTCTCAGGGCTTGGAAAACACGAAGACACGCTTGCATCATCTCTCGTCTCTGATTATCATGATCGTATTTCGATACTTTGACGAGACAAACCCAATGCTGGTGTGTCAAAGAAGACAGCCACGGAGGGAATGTTCGTGTCAAAGTATCACACCATATCTTCAGCGTATTACCAATACAGGTCCCAATATAGGCCAACTCGTTTAAGAGGACGTTAAACCCAAATAGTAAGTCAGCTTCGAGTGGCCGAGATCTTGTCGAATACGTAGCGGCTGTACGTATATGATTATATGCGCAGAGCTTACGAACAGCGCAGCCTTTAAACGGGTCGGAATGCAAATTTCGCGGCAACGTTCAACGTAACATTACGACTGCCCCCCCCCCCCCCCCCCCCCCCCCCTAGACGTAAATCTTTACGCAAACCACGCGTGTCAATAAAACCACACTATTTACTCTTCTGTTTTATTACATTTAGTCAAGTTTTGACTAAATGTTTTAACATGGAGGGGGAATCGAGACGAGGGTCGTGGTGTATGTGTATGTGTGTGTGTCTGTGTAGAGCGATTCAGAGCATGTTTCTCTCAGTAACTCCAACAAATCGGTATTAAATAAAAATGGGGGTCGCTTTGTAAACTTTTTATTTCATTTTTGAGGGGTCAAAACTATAATTTTCTCTCAAATACTGTAATGATGAAAGTGATCGTAATTTACAATGTAAGCTTTGGATATGAGAAATAATCATTTTTTGTGCTTTGAATTTTTGCTGAATCAAAGCTTGTTAGTGAACATTTGATTTAGGAATTGAACGAGCAAATGTTTTATTTTTGATTCATATTACGTAAGACGACAGGGAGGTGTCTGAGCATTTGCTCTTTTCTTTATGCAAATAATGTCCCCTGAAATAATCACCAAGCGGTAGGCCAACCTACACGGGGAACCGGAGGGTCTCCTGACAACATAAAGGTCAGCGCGCTTGATTCTTTCGCCTTGCGAATATGCGCATATTGTAACGCCCCATGCATTGGCTGTCATACGACTCTACGACTGCAGAGCTTGATATTAAGCACAGAATGTCTTTGTTTTGTTGTGTTTTCAGTTGCGGACAATAAAATTGGCGGTGCGTGTATTGGTGCTGCCGACACAAAGGCTTCCTGTGAGGACGCAAACGCCTTGTGTACAAGTTCACTATGCATCTGTAAAGCTGGCTACGACGGAAGCGCCGGAGGTACCTGCACCAAAAGTAAGTCATACGTACCGTTTTGGTCACAAGTACCACGTGATTCATACGTGCCTTTCAAAACCTGAGCAGCAACTTTAAAAGCACAAAAGTGAGTGTTCCATAATCATTAGACTACCCCCCGCGGGTTAGGGGGAAGAATTTACCCGATGCTCCCCAGCATGTCGTAAGAGGCGACTAACGGATTCTGTTTCTCTTTTTACCCTTGTTAAGTGTTTCTTGTATAGAATATAGTCAATTTTTGTAAATATTTTAGTCAAGCAGTATGTAAGAAATGTTAAGTCCTTTGTACAGGAAACTTGCATTCTCCCAGTAAGGTAATACATTGTACTACGTTGCAAGCCCCTGGAGCAAATTTGTGATTAGTGCTTTTGTGAACAAGAAACAATTGACAAGTGGCTCTATCCCATCTCCCCCTTTTCCCGTCGCGATATAACCTTCGTGGTTGAAAACGACGTTAAACACCAAATAAAGAAAGAAAGAATCATTAGACTTTTTTTTACTCATCTTCTGAGGAATCGGACGAGTCCTGGTTGCGTCAGCAAGACGAAAGATGTCAACCACAAACTCTATGTTGAAAATAAAATAAAGCAAAGGGGTAAATCAGAACAGAAAAATCGATTGGAAAACTCATTGATTTGCAAGTACGTGGGGTGGTGGAAGGTGGGGGGTGGGGGAAGGGGGGTGGGGGAGGCGGGTAAACAACACCCACGGTGTGTCAACTGATTCCGTTGATACACCGGATGTTTCCGTTCGTACGCAAGATGTTTCCGTTCATACAGCCTTATTTTCTGCACTTGCTTGGGGAAAAAACGTGGCGGCAAGTAGTGTGGGCAGCGCACTTTTGTGATATTGCAAGAATTAGGTAGCTAATTGGTTGGGCTATGTGTACGATAAGTACCAAGGTGCTAGTAATCCTCATGATTACAGACGCGGGCCAAACGTGGCAGAATTGCCTGATTGGTTTTACATGTTCTTGTTTTTCTCGCTCTGTTATCAAATCTGACCCCGGATTTGCACATGATCCCCAAAACCATTGCCTGTTACGACATTTCGCTCCGCCCTGATATCACCCTTCGTGGTGGGCTGGGCGTTAAGCAAAGAAACAAACAAACAAACAAACAAACAAACAAACAAACAAACAAACGACATTTCGCTTGAACAGAAGTTTATAGATCCCATGGCTTTTGAACAATCACTTGTCTTTTGAAAACATGCAGATTCCGTACACATAGCCCAACTAATTAGCCACCTAATTCTTGCAATATCACAAAAGTGCGCAGCCAACACGACTTACCGCCACGTTTTTTCCCCAAGCAAGTGCCGCAAATGAGGCTGTATGAACGAAAACATCCTGCGTACGAACGGAAACATCCGGTGTATCAACGGAATCAGTTGACACACCGTGACACCGTTCTCGTCTTTGGAACGGCCACCCTGCTCTTTGTTGGAGTTACTTCCCATGGCGCCTGTCACAAGTCGACGAAATAATAATAGTTTCTTACCAGCTCGTGCAGTAGTATCCATTTCCTGATCAGTAGCTCCAACAACAACAGCAGATCTAATAGTCTTGTATTTCCAAGTTTTCGTCTTCTTGTCGATCACACGTTTGAAATAAGTTTATCCCGTCACTGGATGTTCTTGTTATACTGATCAATCCAACGCCGGGGATAACGACCACTAGTGTTTTTTGACTGACCGCCATTTCACTCGGAGGATTCGAATAAAGGCAAGGGGTGGGGGTACCTTCCTTCTCGTTAGGAGAAGGCTGCCTAATATGATCCCTTTTAGTGTTTTTGTGCTGATAGCTAGCTTGTTTTCTTGCGAAGAGTTTTACTGGTTGTTTGACAGTCCTTTTCTTTATAGTCAACCGTTGATTAGAGCGAATAACCTTTGGTAGACATTCAACAAAAATTAAATACAGAAACATTCACAAATGGTCTATATTAGGAGCCTGGGCGCCTAATATGAACCTGTGTAGAGGCCTTCACGAATCACTGTAAAGAGCCTCCTTAACTTCAAAATAACATGATACGGCTTAGTGTGCAATTCAGACTAATTCAAATATGCTTTAGAACTATCTGTTTCAATTTGAAGAACACCAGGAAACTAAACAAAATTATCAAAAACAGAGAGAATATAAATGAAATTATCAACTTATCAAACTAATATTGTTTGGAAAGCTCGAGGGCGAGGTATAGGTTATTTTCAGCAAGCTACTTAATAATTATAATAATGAGGATATTTATATAATATGGTTCAAATCCTAAAACAGTTCTAAGCGCCTCACTAAATCATGCATGAATAAATCATTCTGTACACAATTCCTAATTCTTAATCAATTTATAAAACCAGCCTTTAGCTTTCATTTTATTTTAGCTGTTAAAAGGTGGTCAATATTGCTATTATTTTCTGGTTGCAGTTAAAAACAAACGGGTCAACACTGCTTAAATGTAACAAATACAGTTTTAGCAATGTTAGTGTGATCACAGCAGCTGGTTTGGTTGTGGACAGAAACTAGTCCGTTGTAAGCGTCAAATTTAGAGTGAACGCTGTGTTTAAAGCAAGTCGCGTAAGGCGAAAATACAACATTTAGTCAAGCTGCCTCCTCAACTTTTACAAAATGCCGGATATGACGTCATCAGACATTTATCGACAAAAAGAAAAAAAGTCTTGGGATATCATTCCCAGGAAGTCTCATGTAAAATTTCATAAAGATCGGTCCAGTAGTTTACTCTGAATCGCTCTACACACACACAGACACATGTAGACACACACACACACACACACACGCACACGCACACACGCACACACACACACACACACATACACACACACACACACACACACACACACACACACACACACACACACACACACACACACACATACACCACGACCCTCGTCTTGATTCCCCCTCTTTAGTCAAGCAGTATGTAATTAGAAATGTTAAGTCCTTTGTACTGGAAACTTGTATTCTCCTAGTAAGGTAATATATTGTACTACGTTGCAAGCCCCTGGAGCAAATTTTTGATTAGTGCTTTTGTGAACAAGAAACAATTGACAAGTGGCTCTATCCCATCTCCCCCCTTTCCCCGTCGCGATATAACCTTCGTGGTTGAAAACGACGTTAAACACCAAATAAATAAAGAAAGAAAGAAAGAAAGAATTCCCCCTCTATGTTAAAACATTTAGTCAAAACTTGACTAAATGTAAAAAGAGCATAACGGTTTTGAGATTTGTGTTTCTGCGACTGTTTGACATGTGCAAGTTATCCAGGGTGGTGAATACAGTGAATAAAATTGTTTTAAGCGCTCTAGCACCGTAAGTTTGTCAGAAAGAGGTGGTCCACACGAGGAAGTGGTCCATATTAGGCAACCTTGCCCTACCTTCCTGTCTGCTCCTCCCTTCTCTGTCTCACTGTCTGTCTCCCTCTTTCTCTCAATTAAGTCCTTTACAATTACAACTGTCAGTTGGTTCAACTCAAGTGCAGCAAGTTAGGGAACATAGATTATTGGGTGTTACCATTGATCAAGAGTTGAAATGGCAAACTCATTTGAGTAATATTTGCAAACTAGTATAAAAAAAATGTGTACCTGTTATCAAAATTAAGGCATTACGCTGATTCTGCAGCACTCAAAATGTTCTATTACGCCCACATAATGCCTCATATAAACTTTGCATCGACACTTTGGGATAACTGCAGTGATGTTCATTTAAAAAGACTCAATTCCCTGCATCGCCGAGCTGCAAAACTTATTCTGCATGATTTGAATAGGTCCACGGATGATAAACTAAAGCTCTTGAATTTCCTCCCCTTGAAAGATCAGTTGACGTTAAACAAGGCTGTGTTCATGTATAAAATTCTAAATGACGACTGTCCTAAATATTTGCAATCACATTTCAAACATGCCACAAAAAGATATGGGTCCCAAAAAATCATCCCTCCTATACCTCGCATAGACCTCTACAAATCGAGTTTAGCCTTCTCGGGAGCGTTTCTCTGGAACTCCTTACCCCAACAGATAAGAAATGCAACTTCAGTGAAAATGTTTAAGAGACAGTCACGTTCACACATCATTCGTGAATGAAATGTCTTGTTCGATTGTTATTTTGTTAAACATTTTGTACTAATGTTAACGGATGTGTAGCTGATCGGAGCAACTTATTCCCAAATGAAAGGTATAACTATATCAATGTAATTTTGTAATTTTTTGAGTTCTCCTTAGGTAATTCCTTAAATGCACATTGTGTTGCATTCTGTACAATGTATTTCTGTATTTTATATGATTGAATTTATATTTGTAATGTGCGTCTGTCTTTATGTGTTGTTTAAAGGACAGGTTGGAAGAATAGGCTTTGCCTAAAACCTTTATCCTTTTGTAATAAAGTTCTGAGTCTGAGTCTGAGTCTGAGTCTCTCTGTCTCTCTCTGTCTCTCTCTGTCTCTGTCTCTGTCTCTCTCTCTCTCTCTCTCTCTCTCTCTCTCTCTCTCTCTCTCTCTCTCTCTCTCCCTTAATCTTTACGGATGTATAGACACATAGATCAATTACACAATTCATGTTCAGTGTTGCAAAGCAGATACTCACATCTTTTCTCAAATTGTTCTGCCGTTTGGTGTGTTAAGTCGCCGACAACACATTTGGAGGGAGCTGCACAACAGCCACGATCAACACGAAAGGGACATGTGTAGACGCCAACGCCGAATGCGGCCCAGCGTTAACAGGCGGATTTTGCACGTGTAAAGCTACCTATGATGGATACTCCGGGAGTGGTTGCGGTGAGTCATTGGAGTACACCGACATCTAGCACTTCCACATATTGTTTTTTGACAAGATGAACCTTTAACGCTTAACACGCAGAGGGTCAAGGGTAACGATAGTGCTGTGTGTGTGTGTGTGTGTGTGTGTGTGTGTGTGTGTGTGTGTGTGTGTGTGTGTGAGTGTTTATGTGTTGTGTGTGTGTGTGTGTGTGTGTATGTGAGTATGTGTGTGTTTGTGTGTCAGTTTGTGTGTGTTTGTGTGTCAGTGTGTGTGTGTCAGTGTGTGTGTGTGTGTGTGTCTGTGTGTGTGTGTGTGTGTGTTTGTGTGTGTGCTTAAGAGAGAGAGAGAGAGAGAGAGAGAGAGAGAGAGAGAGAGAGAGAGAGAAGAGAGAGAGAGAGAGAGAGAGAGAGAGAGAGAGAGAGAGAGAGAGAGAGAGAGAGAGAGAGAGAGAGAGAGAGAGAAAGATTTACAACAATTAATTTTCTAAGAAAAGCATGCGATTGTGGACCGGGGAAATGGGCTGGTATTGGTTGATGAGGGGGAGATTTAGTAGCCATTTCATTTCTTGTTTTCATTTCCAATTCACTCTCTACCCCCCCCCCCCCTCCCGCCCCCCCCCCCCCCCCCCCCCGCCACCTCCCACCCCGGTCACTGTCTCCCTTGGTCTCATTCGCCACACATTTCTCCAACACTGCGATATAATTAAGCAAAGTTTTGTTTTCAAAGTACTCGACATCTACCATGTTTACAGAAGCCATTTCTGTCAGGTCTGTTTTCGTATCACTTTGAAAGGCAATGTCTCGGTAGTGATGTAAACTCGTCTCAGTACCCCACGATTTGGTCTTTCAGCCCTGGCAAACAAGCTTGGAGGTAAATGCACCACGATGACTAAGGGCACCAAGGGGACCTGTGAGTCCGCCGGCGCAGTCTGCTCAATGCAGGTGGATGGAAGATGCGGTAAGTCTAAATAAAACAAAAACTATTGTACACAGAGAATACTACATGGCTTGCTGTGTCGTAGCAGATTTACACGAGTTGCTTTCTTAAATATTGAACTGCGATCGAAAGTTAGGTTTGCTGAGTGGTTTGAACAATATTGTTATCTCATCAGTGGTGTCTCTTGTCGCGGAACGCGATTCAGAAAATAAGTTTGTGTATTGCAGTGGTTTGCAGTGTTTAGTCATGTTTAGTCAATAATATTTATCCGATTTAACCGAGACCGGAAGGAGACGGCGCATGAAGGTACCGAGACCAGAAGGAGACGGCGCGTGAGAGTCTTCTTTAGTGACGTGTAAAAAGTCTCTCGCGTCACGTATGGCGCAGCCAATTATCAGGAGGCAGGTCAACAGCGATCTGGGATTCTGCGTTGAGACACGAGGACAGGCGCACGGGCAGGCTGACGAACGTCTTAATTCGCTGGTCAACAAACTATGGCAATCCGAATGGTGCAAATGTCCCTTTTAGCTCTTGATGTCTAAATAACACATTATTTAGCTAAATAACGCGTTATTTAGCTAAACAATGCTTTATTTAACTATATCATGCATTATTTAGCTAAATAATGCATTGTTTAACTTAAACAATGCATTATTTACAGATACAGAAAAAAGAGAGCCCAAAGCACTAAATAATGCATTGTTTAGCATAAATAAGAGATTGTGTTTGTAAATAACTCATTATTTATAAATAATTACGCGTTTTCTCTAAACAATATATTATATGTAAATAAAGTGTTATTTAGATAAATAAAATATTATTTAGATAAATAAAATATTATTTAGATAAATAAAATATTATTTAGATAAATAAAATATTATATGTAAATAAAATATTATTTATCTAAATAAAATATTATTTAGATAAATAAAATATTATTTAGATAAATAATTTATTATTTAGATAAATAATTTATTATTTAGATAAATAATTTATTATTTACTGTTTTTGCCTTGAAATAGTATTATTACGCTAAATAATGCTTTATATAGCTATATAATAGGTTTCCGCTATATAATTCATGATTTGGTAAATAATACATTATATACCGTAAATAAAATATTATATACCGTAAACAATTCATTGTTTAGCGCATCGCGAAGCCGTTTTTTCTCTTGTTGTTTTTTTCCACGTGTTTCCGTGGATCCGAGAGAGCGCTGTTGATTCTCCACTGTCTTGGCAAACCCAGTATCCGGTACTCCACATCCGGTTCCGCCAAGGGACTGGGTGGCCGAGTGGTAACGCACTTGCGCTCGGAAGCGAGAGGTTGCGTGTTCAGGCCTGGGTCAGGCCGCAATTTTCTCCCCCCTTTCCTAATCTAGATGGTGGGTTCAAGTGCTAGTCTTTCGGATGAGACGAAAAACCGAGGTCTATATATGCTTGGCGCTTGTGGACAATATTCACTTTTTTGGCCAAAAACGCCAGTTTTGGCCAAAAATGACAAAGATTTGGCCAAAAAACCCATACATTTGGCCAAATAAAATAGATTTGGCTATAACTTTTTTTGGCCAAAACTTTCTATGTAAAAGTTTTGGCCAAAACTGTTTTTGTTAGCTAAAACGGGAGATTTGGCCAAACTTCTGCCATAAAAAGATTTGGCCAAAAAAAGATTTGGCCAAACAAAAAAGATTTGGCCAAATCTTCACTTTTTTGGCCAAATCTTTTTTTGTTTGGCCAAATCTTTTTTTGGCCAAATCTTTTGTATTTGCTGGCGCTGGTGGACAATATTCACTTTTTTGGCCAAATCTTTTTTTGGCCAAAACTTTGCTTTTTTGGCGTTTTTGGCCAAAACTGGCATTTTTGGCCAAAACTATACTTTTTGGCCAAAACTTTGCTTTTTTTGCCAAAACTTAGCTTTTTTGGCCAAAACTTTGCTTTTTTGGCCAAAACTGGCGTTTCTGGCCAAAACTTGCGTTTTTGGCCAAAACTATACTTTTTTGGCCAAAACTTTGCTTTTTTGGCCAAAAATGTACGTGGTGCTGGAGGACAATATTCACTTTTTTGGCCAAAAACGCACTTTTTGGGCCAAAACTGGCGTTTTTGGTCAAAACTATACTTTTTTGGACAAAACTTTGCTTTTTTGGCCAAAGCTTTGCTTTTTGGGCCAAAACTTTGCTTTTTTGGCCAAAACATGCGTTTTTGGCCAAAACTATACTTTTTTGGCCAAAACTTTGCTTTTTTGGCCAAAACTGGCGTTTTTGGCCAAAAAAATGAATATTGTCCATCAGCGCCAAGGGGTACTCAAAGATTTGGCCAAAAAATGAAGTTTTGGCCAAAAAAAAATTTTGGGCCAAAACTTTCAATGCAAAAGTTTTGGCCAAAAAATATTTAGCCAAATCTAAAACATTTGGCCAAAAAAGTGAAGATGTGGCCAAATGTTTTAGATTTGGCCAAATATTTTTTGGCCAAAACTTGGCACTCAAAAGTTTTGGCCAAAACATGTTTTTGGCCAAAAACACACTTTCTTGGTCAAAAACGTACATTTTTGGCCAAAAAAGGCTTTTGGCCAAAACTTTTGAGTGCAAAGATTTGGCCAAATGTTTTAGATTTGGCCAAATATTTTTTGGCCAAAACTTTGCACTCAAAAGTTTTGGCCAAAACATGTTTTTGGCCCAAAACACACTTTCTTGGTCAAAAACGTACATTTTTGGCCAAAAAAGTGTGTTTTTGGCCAAAAAAATGAATATTGTCCACCAGCGCCAAGCATAGAGGTCCCTTCGTGTACACTACATTGGGGTGTGCACGTTAAAGATCCCACGATTGACAAAAGGGTCTTTCCTGGCAAAATTGTATAGGCATAGATAAAAATGTCGATCAAATACCCCTGGGACTTGGAATAAAGTAAAAAAAAAAAAAATCCATCCCACACGGCATTAAGTCTCAGGAAACATGAATACACGCATGCAGGAAAAAAAATATATGGGTAGCGCCGTATGTATGGCAGCTCGCTTTCCCCGGGGAGAAAGCAGCCCGCCGAATTTCCATGAGGGTAACCTCACTGAACTGTAAATCTTATCCAATCCAATCCAATCCAATCCAATCCAATCCAAATGTAATCAAGATGGCTACACAAGCACAAGGGAACGTTCCCGCTGAATTGATCAGAACTCTAACTACAGCGGTTGTCCAGGAACTGGCACTGCAAAGGGTTCGTATTTTAAAGTTTTATGGGGGAACATCTTTTACATCTGGACATGGAGAATGAACGACTGCGAACTAAATTGCTGCTGTTGTACCATCAGTTGAAGTTAGCCACCTGACAAGAAGATGGTCGGAAGCGAAGCGGATGTAGCTTTAGTACGCCGAGACAGATGCTAGTTGTCTGATTGGTCAGTTTGAGAATCAACAGAGCTCTCGTGGATCCACGGAAACACGTGGTAAAAAACAACAAGAGAAATATCGGCTTCGATGCACTGCGCTAAACAATGAATATTGTTTACGGTAAATAATATTTTATTTACGGTATATAATGTATTATTTACCAAATCATGAATTATATAGCGGAAACCTATTATATAGCTATATAAAGCATTATTTAGCGTAATAATACTATTTCAAGGCAAAAACAGTAAATAATAAATTATTTATCTAAATAATATTTTATTTATCTAAATAATATTTTATTTATCTAAATAATATTTTATTTACATACAATATTTTATTTATCCAAATAATATTTTATTTATCTAAATAATATTTTATTTATTTAAATAATATTTTATTTATCTAAATAACACTTTATTTACATATAATATATTGTTTAGAAAAAACGCGTAATTATTTATAAATAATGAGTTATTTACAGACACAATCTATTATTTATGCTAAACAATGCATTGTTTAGTGCTTTGTGCTCTCTTTTTTCTGTATCTGTAAATAATGCATTGTTTAAGTTAAACAATGCATTATTTAGCTAAATAATGCATGATATAGTTAAATAAAGCATTGTTTAGCTAAATAACGCGTTATTTAGCTAAATAATGCGTTATTTAGACATCAAGAGCTAGAAGGGACATTTGCACCATTCGGATTGCCATAAGAAACAGCATGCGACGCATGTCACATTAATAGCAGAATAACTTACGTCGAAGGGTGAGTAGCTCATTCAAGTCAAGCTTGCCAAAGCCTTTCCGATTTTCGCCTGCGCAGTCAACTCAGCTGGTAACCAAATGGCCAGCCGGGAGATTTCGCAACGGTCAAGTCGTTACCGCAAATATTTTCTTGTTGTTCTGTAATATCGTAATATGATGCATGTATCGTGTTATGTAGTTGTTGTGCAAGTGGAAGCCGTGATGTGGCGGCAACTTGAACGTTTGGATTAGAGCACTTTGGGCTCAGTTGTTTTATTTTGTTTAGCTGGTCACTGCGATGGGAGAAGGACCAGACCAGCCGCAGAACAAACCACTCAGTAAGTTCTATGATTGTATGAACCAATTATAGAGCTGAACCAAGGTTTGTTAATTGCAGACGTTCCGGGTTCCGGGTTCTGGGTGAAGATGTCCAAGGACGTCGAGGCAGAGTATATTTACCGAACACTTCAAAGAACATGAACTGGATGGGGAAAACCAACGAGTCACGAGCAAGCATGGTTTCAACTGGGATAGACCTTTTCGTCATCTTCAGACCGTCAGGCGAACCAGTTCTTCAGAACTAATTTAAGTAACACAAAGGAAAAAAAACAGACGTGCTTGTTCTGTGTCTCTCGAACTCGTGTGATATGAATCGTGCGCGATGAACTAACTTTCCTAACTTTTCGAATCTTTTCTTTTTTGATACACCATTCATCCATGCAAAGTCTATCTGGTTTCTAAAGACAACAAAGAAGGAGAAAAATAAACCGAAATTTATACTTCGTAGAATCCACCTATAAAGAATTGCGTTTGTTGTTGAGTTTTTTTAGCAATAAAACTCAAGTGTGGGAGTTTGAAAGTACTTCTACTTTTCTAAATCTTTCTTCCCCACATTCCGCTACAGTGGGGGCTCGTGTCCGGGATACGATTTTATGAGCTAGATCTTATTTTTTTTCTGTGTGGCCAACAACGCAAATTTTTGTAGGTGCGCGGAGGTTGTCTATCCTTACCCCATCGCAGCACAGCACGTCTGTTTCTTATGCATGATAGTTAGTCTTGAGTAGACTAGAGAAGCTATACATGTATGTTAGTTAATCTTGAGTAGATTAGTAAGCTAACACAAGAAAGCGGCGACTGCTCGGGCGAGGATTGGACGGCAACAGCAGCACTCTAAATTATATTTCTTTCACCCTACATCTTTTGAAGATAACGGTAAAGTACTAGTCGAACTGAACCCAAGCTCTTTTAGGTTGAACGAGGTTCAACAGGTAACTGGATCTAACTTGAGTAGAAGTTAGATCAGTGAACTAAGTTAGGTCGTACCAATTCGGAGTAGTTGAGACTACGACTAACCTAGTAGAGTAGAGATTTAAATTGAGTCAACATAACCAGAGTGAGGTGGTGTTAGGACTAATTTAAATCGAGTTTAGCTTCTTGGTTCTAAGGTTCAAAGTAAAGTCTATACTCCGTGGCGGTTGTAACTAATCAGTGTGAATTAGTGCAGCTGAAATGTTGTATTGGTAATCTACGACAGGGTCGGGGTCACAATCAACATAAGTAGCAGTAGTTAGCAGCTTGGCTTGGAGTCAAGGTCACTTTCGTTAGAAGTAGGGTATTGTCTAACAGAGTGTCGAGGTTAGTCTACGGCTACAACAGTCAAACCTTGTATCGTCTGGGACGAACTAAGATTGTCTGAGGCGAGGTATCTAGTGATCTTTTTTTTCTCCTACAGGTAAACCTTAGTGACATTTATTCTAGAGTAGAGTAAACATGCCCCGCCCACGTCAGGTAGCAGAGGTGGACTCGCCTCTAGTGGCATACCAGCGTGACGGCAACGTACTAGGCTTATCAGGTAAACCCTTAGCAGAGTATATCGAAAAACGCCGGCTCGAGGAGCTGGAGGAGAAGAAGAGAAAAGATAACCTGGAGTTGGAGGAGAGGAGACGGAGAGAAGCTCTCCAGGCTGAAGAGCGTAGGATCGCGGCAGAGAGAGAAGATAGGCGCGAAGAGCGAGACTTCGAACTGCGTCGTATCGAGTTGCAGAATCAAGCTGAAGGCAACCGCAACCAGAACGCTCGCGAGTTAGGCAACGATGCTGGTCCCGGGCTTGAGAAATCAATCAAATTGAAGCTACCATATCTGGATGATAAAGATGATCTCGAGGCATACTTTCGTCAATTCGAAAGGGTAGCAAAAATCTCGAAATGGGATGATGATGATTGGGGAGCGCGACTAGGCTGCCAACTCAAAGGCAAAGCACGCGAGGCATATGCCAGATTGTCAGATGAAGAGGCAAAGGTCTACAACACGGTAAAGGCCGCTATTCTGGAAAAGTTCCAGCTGACATCAGAGGCGTACCGGAAAAAGTTTAGGGGCGCCAAGAAAGAGGCTGGGGAAAGCGCAAAGGAAGGGTTGACGAGGATTCAACTGTATTTTGACAGGTGGGTGGAGCTAGCAAAGAGAGAGGGTAAAGCACATGACCCAAAAAGTCTGATCATCATGGAAAGGTTTCTAGAATGGCTACCCTTTGAACAAGCTCGGTTCGTGCGGGAGCGTAACCCGATCAATGTCGATGAGGCGCTCAAACACGCGCGCGTGTACGAGGAGTCGCGCGAATCGGAACATCGCCGGGCGATCCCTAATCCACCCAAAACAGTGCATAACCAAGCCAACGGGGATCCAAACCCCCCGCGAACGTGAGAACAGATAACTTCAGGTTCGGCAACGCATCGGAGGGACAGAGGTCGGGTCCCAGCGGTTGTTTTCTATGTGGCGGACCTCACCTGGCGCGTCAGTGTCCTAAGAGCAAACCCAACAATAAGCCTAGCTCTGCATCAACGATCACATTGGCAGCGGTGGACGTTCAGGAACCACCCACAGTATGTGAGAAATGCTGTAACCTCGTGTTTGAGCCGCAGTGTGAAGCTACCGTCGAAGGCAAGACGGTGAGAGCGATAAGGGATACGGGAGCTTCCGCTATCATTGTGGACAGCGAGATAGTTCCGAGGGAGAAGTACACGGGCGAAGCAAAGAGAGTAGTGTTAGCCGATTCCCGTGTGACTAGAGAGCTCCCGATAGCTGAAGTGGAGATGCGAACTCCATTTTTCAGTGGCATTACCAAGGTGTTGGTGATGGATAGGCCGGTGCATCCGGTGTTGATCGGTAACGTGAGGACCGATAGTCAAAATGTCGAGACAGGGGTGCCTTTGTTCCGAGCAAGAGCGGAGACTTGTGCTCCCGTAGTCACTCGACAGCAAGAAGCAAAAAGCAAGGAAAAGCCAGTGAAGGTTATTCCCAAGGAAACTCTGATAGGGCAGATCAAACCTGATGATCTGAAAGCTGAGCAACGAAACGACCCTGACTTGGTCAAGGCTCGCGCGGTCGCAGACCAGAAGATCAAAACAGGGACTCGTTACGTATGGAAGAAGGATATTCTGTACAGGGTCTACTCGTCCAAAGATACAGAATACAAGCAGGTGGTGGTGCCTAAAAAGTTTAGGGACGAAGTGATGGGTTTGGCGCATGATTCACCCATGTCAGGTCACTTAGGCGCTAGGAAAACCAGAGACAGAATCTGGCGAGACTTTTTCTGGCCAGGCATCTGCGGAGATGTGAGACGCTACTGTGCATCATGTGATGCCTGCCAAAGAAGTACTCCTAAGGGAGCAACTAGGAAGGTACCCCTCCAGAAAGTCCCGCTGATGAACACCCCTTTCGAACGCGTTGGTGTTGATATCATCGGCCCCATCCTACCTGCTTCGGCGCGGGGGCATCGGTACATCCTTACCATGATCGATCACGCGACTAGGTACGCGGAGGCCGTTCCGCTGAAAGACATCAGCTCAGAGACGGTCGCGGATGCTCTGTTTGAGATGTGGACGCGTTTCGGACTACCCAAAGAAGTGTTGACTGATCAGGGGGGACAGTTTGTAGGTGGATACATGACTGAAGTCAACAGGTTGCTAGGGGTGAAAGGATTGCGCACCAGTCCGTTTCATGCTCAAACCAATGGGTTAACAGAGAAACTGAACTCTACTCTCAAGTCAATGATGAAGCGTATGTGCCAAGAGCAGCCCAAGGAGTGGGATAAATTTATTCCCGCTCTACTGTTTGCATACCGCGAGGTGCCCCAAGAAAGCCTGATGTTCTCTCCGTTCGAACTCTTGTACGGGAGAGAGGTCCGAGGACCCATGCAGGTACTCAGGCAGATTTGGACTGATGACGAGTCCAGTGAAGAGTTGAGGACGACAATAGGTCACATTGTCGATCTCTCGAACAAAATAGAACAAACGTGCACTCTAGCCAGGGAAAACCTGAGCAAAGCCTCGCTCAGACACGCACGGGCGTACGATAAAAACACACGCCAAAGGCACCTGGCAAAGGGTGGCAAAGTTTTGATTTTGTTACCCGTGAAGCACAACAAGCTTCAGCTGACTTGGAAAGGACCTTACAAGATAGTTGATAGAGTGGGATCTTGCAACTATAGAGTACAAATGGGAAACAAGGTCAAGGTGTACCACGCCAACTTGCTGAAGTTGTACGTGGAAAGAACCGCGTCGGATGTTCCCGACGGAGCGGCCGTGAGATCGGCCGTGAGATCGGCGGAACCCGCAGAAGAAGAAGTAGCAATTGTGATGCACGAGATGAGTGATAGCGAAGACGGTGGGCTGAACACCGACAAGATACCACTCATACCTCTCGCTCCAAAAGAAAAGTGGGATGATGTGGTCATTAACGCCGAATTATCTGTGGAAAAGCAGAAAGACTTGCGTAACTTGTGTCGCAGTCACCAGAAAGCTCTGAGTGATATGCCAGGCTCATGCCAGCTAGAAGAATGCGAAATCAAACTGTCTACCTCTGAGCCGGTGCGTGTGAAACAGTACCCAATTCCTCACTCACAGAGGGAAACAATCAAGAAGGAAGTGCAAACTATGGAAAAGATGGGGGTTATCGAACCTAGCGTGTCTCCATATAGCAGTCCGGTTGTACTGACGCAAAAGCGTGACGGTACAGTGAGATTCTGTATAGACTACAGAAAATTGAACAAGGTCACCGAGTTCGATTCTGAGCCAATTCCGGATGCTGAGCAAATCTTTGCTCGTCTGCAGCAGGCAGAGTACTTCTCAAAATTGGATTTGAGTAAGGGTTACTGGCAAGTGGGCGTTAAAGAAAAAGACAGAGCCAAAACCAGCTTCTCTACTCCAGGGGGCCAGTACCAGTGGACAAAAATGCCATTTGGACTGAAAACGGCCAGTGCCATATTCACTAGGTGTGTCAGAAAACTGCTCGATCCGTTAGGCAGGGAGGCCGTAGAATTCTTCATGGATGACATCCTGATAGCAACCAAAACCTGGGAACAACATCTGGAGGCTTTGAACGCAGTGTTGGCGAGGCTTGAGGAGGTCGGCCTCACCGCCAAACCCTCCAAGTGTCACCTAGGATTCCGCGAACTTCACTACCGGATCGGTCATGGGAAAATAAGCCCAGACGATGACAAAACCGAGAAAATCAGAAGGGCGGAAAAACCTCGTACACAGAAAGAGGTGCGTTCTTTCTTGGGCCTAGCGGGGTATTACCGGAAATTTGTGCCTGACTTTGCTCGCGTGAGTGCGTCCCTCACAGACCTCACAAAGAAAGATCAGCCAGAGAAGATAGTCTGGACCAAAGAGTGTGAAACTGCTTTCACGACTCTGAAACAGTGTCTGATCAGCAAACCCATTCTGATACTGCCGGACAATAGCAAACAGTACGTGTTACGTACAGACGCATCCAACGAAGCGTTAGGAGCAGTTCTACTGCAAGAGCAAGGTGGCAACTTGCACCCGGTGGCTTACGCAAGCAAAAAAACTGAACAGCGCCGAAAGAAACTACTCGACCATAGAAAAGGAGTGTCTCGGGGTGCTTTGGGGAGTGAAAAGATTCGAGCAGTATTTGTACGCCGAGCAGTTCGTGATTGAAACTGATCACCAACCACTCCAGTACTTGCAGAAGTCAAAAACTGAAAACGGCAGGCTTATGAGATGGGCTTTGCAGCTCCAACAACACTCTTTCACCCTCAAAGTGATTCCAGGCAAAGACAATGTCTGAGCTGACTTTTTGAGTAGTAGTAAACTGAGAGGTGGTGGAGCTTCCAGAGATGAATAGGATAGCAAGTGGAAAGGAGGTGGAGTATTTTCAGAGTTAAATGAAATAAAACTTTTTGTCTGAGAAAGAGCTAAAACTAGTTTTCGCTTCAGAAGGGGGGGCCTTTGTCGAGGAACGCGATTCAGAAAATAAGTCCCAAATGGGCAAACGAGCTCACACGTCACCAGAATTTCTGGAACGCTGAAGAAGAAGAAGAAAATAAGTTTGTGTATTGCAGTGGTTTGCAGTGTTTAGTCATGTTTAGTCAATAATATTTATCCGATTTAACCGAGACCTGACGGCGCATGAAGGTACCGAGACCAGAAGGAGACGGCGCGTGAGGGTCTTCTTTAGTGACGTGTGAAAAGTCTCTCGCGTCACGTATGGCGCAGCCAATTATCAGGAGGCAGGTCAACAGCGATCTGGGATTCTGCGTTGAGACACGAGGACAGGCGCACGGGCAGGCTGACGAACGTCTTAATTCGCTGGTCAAGAAACAGCATGCGACGCGTGTCACATTAATAGCAGGATAACTTACGTCGAAGGGTGAGTAGCTCATTCAAGTCAAGCTTGCCAAAGCCTTTCCGATTTTCGCCTGCGCAGTCAACTCAGCTGGTAACCAAATGGCCAGCCGGGAGATTTCGCAACGGTCAAGTCGTTACCGCAAATATTTTCTTGTTGTTCTGTAATATCGTAATATGATGCATGTATCGTGTTATGTAGTTGTTGTGCAAGTGGAAGCCGTGATGTGGCGGCAACTTGAACGTTTGGATTAGAGCACTTTGGGCTCAGTTGTTTTATTTTGTTTAGCTGGTCACTGCGATGGGAGAAGGACCAGACCAGCCGCAGAACAAACCACTCAGTAAGTTCTATGATTGTATGAACCAATTATAGAGCTGAACCAAGGTTTGTTAATTGCAGACGTTCCGGGTTCCGGGTTCTGGGTGAAGATGTCCAAGGACGTCGAGGCAGAGTATATTTACCGAACACTTCAAAGAACATGAACTGGATGGGGAAAACCAACGAGTCACGAGCAAGCATGGTTTCAACTGGGATAGACCTTTTCGTCATCTTCAGACCGTCAGGCGAACCAGTTCTTCAGAACTAATTTAAGTAACACTAAGGGAAAAAACAGACGTGCTTGTTCTGTGTCTCTCGAACTCGTGTGATATGAATCGTGCGCGATGAACTAACTTTCCTAACTTTTCGAATCTTTTCTTTTTTTGATACACCATTCATTCATCTATCTGGTTTCTAAAGACAACAAAGAAGGAGAAAAATAAACCGAAATTTATACTTCGTAGAATCCACCTATAAAGAATTGCGTTTGTTGTTGAGTTTTTTTAGCAATAAAACTCAAGTGTGGGAGTTTGAAAGTACTTCTACTTTTCTAAATCTTTCTTCCCCACATTCCGCTACATCTCTCACGTATGTATTGCCCATTACATATCTTATGTAATAGAAAACAACTTGTACAATGTTAAATGTAATGGAAAACAACTTGTACAATGTTAAATGTAATGGAAAACAACTGATACAATGTGTCATAAAATAGAAAAAGACCGATACAATGTGTCATATAATGAGAAACAAACTGTACAATGTGTCTTATCTTGTTCGTGTGTGCCTTGTTTTCACTTTTTTTCTCTTGCCTTTATGGCTACAGACTGCAAACCCAGCTTTTCTCTGGTTTTTGTGTGTGCTTTGTTTACAGTTCTCGCCTTGGGATGTATTGCCCATTACTATTTGACAATATATTTTTACACTTGTTTTTTACAGAAATATACTGAAACGCAGCATGTTTAAAGTGGCTTTCTTTGTCACAGTTGTAGTTTTTCAAGATTGCGTCTTTTAAGATGTAAATTTAGGTATTTAAGAAAATAATCTTTTTAACAAAAATATCAACCAAATATTAACATAGGCAAACTCTGGTTCTTTTGGGGTACACAAATAACAAAAGTAATTCAATGATGTTTTTGACAAGTTGATATATTTGACAATTTCTATGTCTACAGTCATGAGCGGAGCCAAGGCCGTAGTTGCCTCTGTGACGTCACTGGTGCTGGCTTGCATCGTGTGTCTGCTGGCCATCAACTAACCCTTCACCAACGGCCGGCTCCTACTGTTGACCTCAAAACGGACTCTGATCAGGCTATCCCAACGGACTTTGAGAAATAATTGTTTTCCTTAAATTCTTATTTGCTGTGCTCCATCTTAAAACTGTATCTTCGTGAGGAGAAAGATACATAACTCATATGATGTGGCTCCCTCTTAAAACTGTATCCTCGTGAGGAGAAAGATGCATAACTCACATGATGTGGCTCCCTCTTAAAACTGTATCTTCGTGAGGAGAAAGATGCATAACTCATATGATGTGGCTCCCTCTTAAAACTGTATCCTCGTGAGGAGAAAGATGCATAACTCACATGATGTGGCTCCCTCTTAAAACTGTATCTTCGTGAGGAGAAAGATGCATAACTCATATGATGTGGCTCCCCTCTTCTTTCACTCAAACAAGTACATCAAGCGTCAGCATATTTCCCTCCTTCTCTTCTGTCTTTGTGATATCTGTGTCTCCTTTTGACAGTACAGAGTTTGTTGTTCGTTGCTCTGTTTCTAATGGTTTGATAACATGTATTCCAAACCGTCCAGTGACTAATCAGAAAGTTTCTGTCCATGTTCAGGTCATCGTTTTGTGTCGCTGGTCATTGAGTCTTCTGTAGACCTTCTCCCTCCCTCGCTCTCCCTCTCACCCTGCTTCTCACCCCCCCCTCACCCTCCCGCTCTCTCCCTCCTTCCCTCCCCTCTCTCTCCCCCACCCCCTCCCCTCTCTCTCCCCCACCCCCTCCCCTCTCTCTCCCCCACCCCCTCCCCCTCTCAACCTGACCCTTTTGCAGACCAAACCTGTCCTTTCTTTGTGGCCAGTAGACGTGTGAGCTCTTGGACTATCGTCTTTGGGTGAAAAAATAAAATGATGGACCTTAACACGGACCGACCTTGTCTGAGACAGTGTAGTTCCCAGGGTGTCACCACTCTGGCAAGATCTCAAGATTTTTGTTTCCTGTGATGCGTGATTCCCTGCCTTGCTCACGAGTCTCCGTGCAGACGTCTTCTTAGTTCTGGCGAAGGACGATAGAACTACAGACAACGTTGTACAGTAGGCAGTGAAATCAAGATTGCCATTTGCAACGTGCTGAAGGGCTTAAACAAGCGCGGTTGAGTCTGCATCACAGTTTTATTGATTGTTCTTAGTG